>NC_136068.1:1260958788-1261256288 GCF_964261635.1 Lissotriton helveticus | reverse complement strand
TTTGCACGCGGCAGCCCAGCCGCGAAGGGTGCACCCCCCCGCGGAAGATCCATGGGGGTCACGGGTCGGAAGTCGCCAAACCTGTTGTGAAGCAGCAGCCAAGGGATCTATGGACATCTGCATCCCGGGGCCCATCCAGGGCTATGAAATGGCAGAACACGCACCCATACAGGGAAGAGACACAAACTACAAGTCCCACAAGGCAGTGCGTTCCAACTCACACGAGTTCGCTCATCTGAGGGCGGTTAAATAGTGGGAGTGTCAAAGCGTCTAACTCAAGTCGAGCCTCTGAAGACGAGCGTAGGCTCAGAAACGCGTCAGGCTTTTAATCGAGACATGAGAAGCTGCAGACTGGGGTGCAGAGATGTCTTTACCCGTTTGAAGCAAGGGCTGCTGGATGAGTGCATCCTTAACCTGTGGGTAACTCGGAGCTTTCATTTGCACGCGGCAGCCCAGCCGCGAAGGGTGCACCCCCCCGCGGAAGATCCATGGGGGTCACGGGTCGGAAGTCGCCGAACCTGTTGTGAAGCAGCAGCCAAGGGATCTATGGACATCTGCATCCCGGGGCCCATCCAGGGCTATGAAATGGCAGAACACGCACCCATACAGGGAAGAGACACAAACTACAAGTCCCACAAGGCAGTGCGTTCCAACTCACACGAGTTCGCTCATCTGAGGGCGGTTAAATAGTGGGAGTGTCAAAGCGTCTAACTCAAGTCGAGCCTCTGAAGATGAGCGTAGGCTCAGAAACGCGTCAGGCTTTTAATCGAGACATGAGAAGCTGCAGACTGGGGTGCGGAGATGTCTTTACCCGTTTGAAGCAAGGGCTGCTGGATGAGTGCATCCTTAACCTGTGGGTAACTCGGAGCTTTCATATATATATATATATGTATATATATATATGTATAGTCAATCTTGCCAATGTTTTGCGATTGTCGGTTCATTGAAAGAATGGCATTGATGGATGTGACCAGATGGAGCAAATCCAAGGGGGCTCCACAAGGCGATTTATTTAAAAACAAGAAAACTCATACTTTTCAGACTTTTGCACAATGAAACTCTTTATCTGCTGGAAAATATTTAGTGGAAGTAGTAACACTCTAAGCGGTTACCATAAGAGGTTTGCCTTTGTACAGTGGTATGAAACTGTTTACAGATTGGGAGAATAAAAAACAACAGACAGCTAAGTTTGTGAAAAAATATTATTTATTACACCATTAACATCACCTTCTACTACAATTACAGTACCAAATCATGGAATAACAAGTTACAAATTTATGAGTTAAACATGCACCCTAATACTTTTGGAAAGAAGGAACTTTGCAAAGCATAACAACCATCAGAAATAATTTGTTACAGTAAGTTTTCATTTATAAGGTTTCATTTCATTACAAAATGTACATTGCCATTAAATGTGATGTTACAGTGAGAGAAAACATCGGTAATAATTGATTTCTTATTGTGATCTGCTCTGCTCCCTGGTATCTTCAAAGAAGGATTGCCTTCTATTTCTACACAGGTTTCTGGCACTTTTATGTATTTGTTAGATATTTTTTTCTTGGTATTGTCACCTGCATTTGCTAGTACAATGGAACATATATTTCGATCTTCAGATGAAGCTTTCCAGTAACTCTGTAAACTGGGTTCGGTTTTGTGGCCAGTGACTGCCATAATCTGTCGTGCTTCAAGACCATTATCTGCAAGCAATTGCACAGCTGTAGCTCGCAGACAATGGTTTGTGTAAATGCGACTTAATCCTGCTCTTCTGCTGATTTCTTTCATTGGTCTTCCAATTGTGTTTTTTCCAAGAGGCTTTTTAAAATACCAAACAGAGGCACTTGCAGCATCCTCCACAGTAAGTTTCTTTTTGACAAATATTTTTATTGATTTTTACATAGACACGGCTTACACAGAAGTATGAACATATTTAACATTACTTGCACGTAGGACACTTCGCCGGTAAGTTGCATAGCCTATTTTACGTGGGTGATCTTCATCATCCTTGGTGTTTGGTTCAAGTCCGTTGTGCTGGTTATCGTTGTAAACATACTCCCGGTATGGCTCTGGCGGCGCTATGTTTGTTCATACACATATAACATAAAACATGTAACATATAGGTGTTGGCAGTTTGTCGGTGATCGGCGTACTACATCCTGCCTGGTACTTTCCCTGACGTACACGTTGCCTATGGCGGTTTGAAAGGGTCTAGCGCTTTGTTTAGTGATGCCCACATCTGTCTAGTTGGTTTCCTCCATGGAGTATTTCTCAGTGTTGTGTTGTCTGCCCCCCTCAGGAATGTCACCCAGTTTATCCACCCCTTAAAAGTCTCTTTGGCGGTGTTCTTCCATTTGGACAGTATAACCTTTATGGTGCTTGTTAGGAGAAAGTCTAGAAGGTTCCTGTCTTGCTGTGTGGTGATCTCGGTGTTAAAGAGGGCTGTTGTCAGAGTGTGGAACTCTCTCTTAAGGTTGCAGCCTAGTGTTTGCTTGATGCAATCGAAGACTTTATCCCAGAATTTCTTGACCTTGCTACACTGGAATAATAGATGGGCAAGGTCCCCTATTGCCTTATTGCAGTTCCAACATTGGCTGTTTTCTCTGAGATTATGTTTTGCCAGCTTTGTTGGGGTTTAGTGTGCCTCGTGCAGTACCCAGAATTTGCACTGTGCTAGAACTGGTGAAATTATATTATGCGAGGGGGAGGTCCACAAGAATATTAGTTCTTGTTCTGTGAGGGTTCTGCCTATCTGGGTTTCCCAGTACTTTATGTTTTTGTCATCGAGTTTTGAGGTAGTTGGTCGAAGGAGTTTGTATATGTGAGATGTGGTGCCCCGTTTTGTTTAGGTTTTCTGTGAATTTGAAAATTGAGGGGGTTAGGCTGCTGAGGTTCGCCTTTGTGATCGCTGTCTTAATGGTCAGAAAGTTGTATAGCTCCGCTTCTGAGAGTTCGAACCTTCCCTTTAAGGTGTTGAAAGTAAGGGGACTGCCAGCTTCTTCTAGGTGTGCTGGGTGTGAGATGCCTAGAGCTCTCCATGTTTTTATTTCTAGGGTTTTCCCTCTGTATCTTATTTTCGGGTTATTCCATAGTGCTATCCACTTCGAGTTCCTAACGCTTCTAGTTTCTGATCTAGTTTAAGGAGGGCCGATCTGGTTGCCTTGCATATCGGGTTACCTTTCAGTGTCAGTTTGTTGGATGTGAGGGTCTGTGTTGTCTAGAATAGCTTTTTCTAGGACTAGCCATGTTGGTGTATATTTCTGGTTTTGAGAAGCCCAGTGCAACCCTTGTCTGGCTATGCAGGCCGTCTGAAATGTCTTTAGATCCGCTAAGTTCAGGCCTCCTAGTTCTTTTCTCAGTCTAAGTTTTGGTAGTGCAATTCTGGTTTTTTTGCCTCTCCAGATGAATTTGTTTATTGCTTGATCTATCTACTTATGGAAGTCGTCAGTCATTGCTAGGGAGAGCATGCTAGCCAAATAGTTAGCTATAGGAGTAACCATCATTTTGACTGTTTCTATCCTTCCCCACCAGGTAATGAATTTGCGTGACCAGTTTTCCAGCATGTCTCTTATCTTTGTAAGTGTCCTTTTTTCGTTTAGGTCTAGGGTGATCTTTAGGTCTCTACCAAAGTTGATACCTAGGTATTTAATAGTTTGTGTTTGCCACATTAGCCCTGAGTTCCCTAGTAAGTCTTTAGTCGTGTATATGTTCACGGGCATGCATTCTGATTTGTCTTGGTTTAATCAGTAGCCTGAGTGAGAGGCGTAGGTGTCAATGATGGTCATGAGTGCGGGTATGGATGCTTTGGGATCCTCTGTTATTATCAGTAGGACGTCTGCGTAGGCCGCTAGTTTGGCCGTGGTTTTGTTGATGGAGATGCCTGTTATGCTTTCGTTGTTGATAATATCTTTGATCAAGGGTTCTAGAACAAGTAGGAACAGCAGTAGGGATAGGGGGCACCCTTGCCTGGTCCCTCTTTGTAGATCAAAAGGGGTTGAGGTTGTGCAGTTAATGGCAATCTGTGCTTTCGGGCTTTTGTACATGGCTATGACTCTCCTGGCAAACGTTTCTCCTAGGTTGTATGCTTGCAGGCATTCTTTTAAGAAGTGCCATGACACCCTGTCGAACGCTTTCTCTGCATCGAGCGCGATTGTGACTGCTGGCTTTTGTGTTTGTGCGCAATGTTCTATGACTTGGCAGAGTAGTCTGGTGTTGTCACTGGACATCCTTCCTTTCATGTACCCTACTTGGGTGTTGCCTATCAGCTGTGGTAGCAGGCTACTTAGTCTAGTGGCTAATATTTTGGCGTACAGTTTGCAGTCCAGGTTAATGAGTGGAATTGGGCGGTAGTTCTTTGGCCATTGTGGGTCTTTATCCTCTATAATGTTTGCCTGTGCCATTGTGGCAGTGACTTCCCCGGTTCTCCCGCAGAAGTTGAATGTTTTTGTTAGGGTGGGTATTAGTTGCTCTTGGATCGATTTATAGAATGTTGCTGTATAGCCATCAGGTCCTGAGGCTTTGTTATCTTTAAGTGACTTGATGGCTGTCCGATCTCTAGCGGCTTGAAGTCTTGGCCTAGAGCTTTTGCCTCCTCTTCTGTGATTTTTGGTAGCTTCAGGTTGTCTAGGTAGGCTTTTGCTCGTTCAGTATCTAATCCGTCATCTTTCTTATATAGCTCAACATAGAATTCTCTGAAGGTTCTTACAATGTCTTCGTGACGAGTGTGCGATTTGTTTAAAGTGTCTGTAATCGATGTGGTGCTGTGCTGTCTTTGTTTGCGTTTGAGGTATGACGCTACTGGTTTGCCAGCCCTGTTTGCTTCGCAAAGGTTAATCTCTTTCTATTTCTTTATCCAGAGGCCTGCGCGTTCGCTGAGTATAATGTTGAATTCATATTTCTTCTTAGTGAGTTCCGTCAGTGCGTTCTGTTTGGTGGTGTCCCGCATGTGTTGTGTTTCTAGCAGTTTTATGTCTGCTTCAAGTTGTAATAGCTGCGCTCTTATCTCTTTCTCTTCTCGCCTTTATTTCTATTAGAACTCCCCTTATAGTTGCTTTGAGAGCCTCCCATAGCATTTCTGGTGATTTTGTTTCTGTGATAAATTCTGTGATGGCTTTCTGAATCCTAACTCGGTCTTCTGTTTTGATAGGGTTGTGGGGTTGAGACGCCATCTTCGTGTAAGGTGCTCGTTGTGTCTTCCTGCTAGGTGTAGGCTGATGCAGGCGTGGTCTGATATAGTTCTGGCTGCTATGTCTGTGTGTTCCGTTAGGTGGGTGTGGGTTGCGGATATGAGGATGTAGTCGATTCTGCTGTAGGAGTTGTGTGGGTGCGAGTAGAAAGTGTAATCTCTAGTGTCGGGGTGTTGTAGGCGCCACGGGTCTGCTAGGTCTAGTTTATTACACAGGTTCATTAGCGTTTTGTGCGAGGTCGGCGTGCGTGTCTTGTTTTTGGCTTGCCTGTCTAGAGTTTGGTCTAGTGCCATATTGAAATCTCCCGCTACTACCATCATGTCGTGTGGCGCGCTGGTTTCCAGGTCTTTGGTTACCCTCTCCCATAATGGTGTGTCGTCTGTGTTGGGTGCATAGATGTTTGCCACTAGTATTTTCTCCTCCCCCCTTTTCATGTCTGTGATCAGTAGTCTGCCCTCCTCATCCTGCTGTGCTGTTTCAATGGTTATCTTGGATTTGTTGCTGACCAGGGTAATGACACCTCTATTTCTCCCAACTGCTGGTGAGCAGGCAACTTGGCCAATCCATCTAGCCCTAAGTTTGTCAGCTTCTACTAGGCTTAGTTTTGTCTCTTGTAATAGTATAATGTCTCCCTTTGTTTTGGCTAGGTAGTCTAGTATTTTCTTCCTTTTGACAGGGTGATTGAGACCCTTCACATTAAGTGAGATGACCTTAAGGTCCGTAAGATATCGTGTGTTACTCGGCTGTGTCATCGTTGGGGTTGTAATGGTGAATGCATTTTGTGCTGTGCTGTCTGCTAGCGCCGTGGTTAAGGCTTGGTAGTGCTGATGCTTCCGTCGATCTGTTTATGGTGATGGTAATACTACGGACAAGACACAGAAGACCCACATGACAAACATGACTTACGAGACTTACCGAACAAACTAGTCTACACCCTTCAGACCCCCTCACTCCCTCCCCACCCTCCCTCCTGCTCGCCCATTGTTCTCTCGTGCTGTGGGCAGACGACGACAAGACCCTCTCACTTCCGCCCTCCCTGGAATTGAGCTACGTGACTTTAGCTAGCTTATAGCTGATACGATAGACTGTAAAGGATATTGAGATAGAAAGTTGTAAGATGACGTTCCTCCTTTGTCGCCGATCGTCTTTGTATAAGTTCATTTCGCTTCTTCTCTCCTAACATGTGCGACGTTGAGTTAGGGAGTTGTAGTAATAGTTACTGGCTTGCTTCCGATAGTCCTTGTTTAAGTTAGTTTGGCAACTGCTTGGCTTTTATGTGGAGCCTTTTAGGTAGAAAGTTGTTGTAGAGTTTGTGTCTTGCTTCCACCAGTTTGTCTTCAAGTTGGCTGCATTAGTGTGCCTTGATGTAGGTGTTTGGGATATAGACTTGTCTTTTGCTTAACCACGGTCGGTTCCGGCGCTGGGTGAAGCACTTCTTTTCCCAGACGGTGTTGAGTCTTCATCTCTTCTACAGGAGGTCCTTTTAGATAGTGTGAAAGTTCTGGGTCTTCAAAGGTCATGGTGATGCCTTTGTTGTTATCCTGAACCTTGTTGGCCCCGTGAAAGAGAAGGTGATGTTCTCCTTCCTTAGTTTGTCTCGTAGGGCTAGAAACCTGTTTCATATCACAACCGTCTGCTTTGAGAAGTCCTGTGTGAGGATTATTCTATGACTGTTCCAAACTAGATTGGGGTTTTTCCTCGCTACCCCAAATATGGCGTCTGTCTGGTGTGACCTTAGTGGTCTGCATATTATTAGTCTCGGGTTTGTTCTGCTCCCTTGTTGTCTGTTTGCTGGTATCCTGTACACTTTATCTAGTTCAAAGGGCCCTTCAAATTTCAGATTAGTTAGCTTTGGAATGAGGTTCTGTAGTAGTGCCACGCACGAACCAGCGGCATATTCTTCTCCTTCCGGTATTCCTAGGATTCTGATGTTGCCTTTTCTGTTTCAGTCTTCGAACTCCGCTGCTTGTCTCCGGAGTTCCATGGTAGCTTTGGCTATGTTGCCTATGGCCTTCCCTGTTAGTTGCGACCTATGCTCTGTCGCTGACTCTTTGTTCCACCCCTTCGACTTTATTGTTCGTGGCATGTATGTCTGCTCTAATGGCTGCGAGCTCGAGCTCAATCTTCTTTAGTTGTTTTTTTCGTAGATATGGCTAGGGCATGTACCTCCGCTAATTTCTTAAGTATACTGTCCAATGTTCCCGGAAATGTCTGATCTATTCTTAATTGGTGATTCGGTATTGCTCTCTGGTCTGTTTTTCTTTAGTTGTTGCGACATTTTGCTCTGGATTTTGTCGTTCGTTTTTCTCTTCTTTTTGGTGTAGCTTATTTTAGGTTGGTTTCACCTTCGTTGGTTCTGATAATCTGGTGCTCTTAGCTTGATGTCCTTTTGCCCCCTGTTTTATTTTGTGGTTGACTGTTTACACTGTTATTCTGCTCCATGCGATGTTGTTGCGCACTTGCCCCTTCCAATATGGACGCCTGTCTGTACTTTTTTCTCGAGGGGTTGAACGCCTGTTTGCAGGGTACTCTTGTTTGTTCTGGTGGCTATTCCCCTGCCCTGTTTGTGTCCACTGGCGCCGCTACCCACACACACCAGTTTGTCCCAGCTTGTTACTCTCTCCGCTCGGCTTTGTCTTTATCGTTTTGGCGCTCAAAATGGGGACGTTTGTCTATTTTCCAGGTTTGTATGCTGTGCTTTAGCCCCTCCTCTCGTACCTTTGTCTTCCCGCTATTGGCTTCCGCTGCTCCTCGTGAAGTATCGGCTGTTGTTCGGGAGCTCCCGCTAGCCGCAAAAGCGTCTGATCGGTAGTGCCGTTGCTGCGTCTTCTCGCTACCTGCCTTCTTTCAATTCTCTACTTCTGCTCGGCCGCGCTTGGAGTTGTTATCCTCACTCCCACAATGGCTGCGCCCTGTGTGGGTTTCGCTTTCGCTTGTGCCTGCGCTGCGTTTATCGTTGTTATCGCTTAAATAACAGGCATTATTCCATATATTCAGCGGAGGGGGTGCCTTTCTGCAGCAGCATTACTTAGCGTCTGACCTTCGGTGCTTGGTCCTTCCTGCGGTCGCCTTGATACTCAGTTCCTGGATGCGCTTGTTCGTTGTTTGCTGTTGCGGAGTCTCGCCATTTTGGGCTCAGTGGTGTGGTAGTTTTCCGCGGGCTTATACTTAAAATTGCAGTATTCCGTTCGGCTGTATTGTTCTGGTTGCTCCGTTCCGCTGCCTACACCATTCCCATAAGCGTTGCTCCCTTTTTCGGGTTTCGTGCTGCTTGTTCATGCCGTTAGTTTTGGCTCTATTCCGGGGGTCGGACTGGGCAATTTGGAAATATAAAATTTTAAACACTTCACAGGACACATATCATTGCCTGGCTGGGCATAGATGTGACCTCTGTTTTGGTATCTTAATTTCTCATCTACTTCTTTGTGGTTTTTTGTTTGTTGGTTAAAAGTTAAGGTTGCATACTCTTGGTTGTTTTCATCTACTTGGAAGGTGAAAGCATTTTTAGGCAACTCCCGTAATCCTTCCCTGCCTCGTCTTGCAAGGTGTAGTTGGGTATCAAAAAAACTTTGTACTGGAGCGACAGAGGTTCATCACAGTTCAAGATACCACAGTGCTTTATCGATAAAGTCCTGTGCCTATATGAATTATTTTCCTATACTGAGATCTTTGCCTTCTCAACGTTGTTTTTTTAAAATTGCTACTAAAACATTGTTAGCGGGTGCAAATACAGCATCATGCATGATATTAACAGCTCTGCTAAAAGGAGAATTATTAATTTGTCTATTTAGTCCATCCCTTGCTGATATAATGCTTTGATTACTGTAACATTCCCCCTAAGTATTTCTTACCTCTGCATAAAAATGTCTCAGAAGGCTACAGAGTTCAGGCAGTGGTTTCATCTCAGTCTGGCAAATACCCATTTTCTACAAAACCAGTCTCTGAATATTTGAGTCGCCAATTGTGTTGCTGTTCTAGTGTTGGTTTCAGCCCTCTGCTCTTCAAGGATATCCAGTTCATGTGCAGCAAAGTTTTGGTGACGTTTCCCAGGCTTCTCCACTTGAACTCCAGCAGATTTATTTACCCATTCACCAATGGATAGCTTGATTCCAGTGGCATGGAGAGCACGGGACTCACGTCTGAGCATACCCGTCCCACTCGGGGTGACAAATTCAAAACAGGTGATGGACAGAATGCAGAACAATGTCATACATTCACCCCAGTACAGAGATCTGGGCCTAAATCAATCGTTTTTTTGCTCACCATGCCTTTCCAGTTTGAACCCAGCTATATGCAAATCAGTCTTGACCCTGTGCCCTATGGGAACAGTCCAGCCGGAACTGCTAAGCCAGGTCCTCCCTGGACTGGAAACAAGCATCCAAGGACCGGTTTCGGGCTTTCAGTCTGGATAGCTTGATTCCAGTGGCATGGAGAGCACGGGACTCACGTCTGAGCATACCCGTCCCACTCTGGGTGACAAATGCAAAACAACAGGTGATGGACAGAATGCAGAACAATGTCATACATTCACCCCAGTACAGAGATCTGGGCCTAAATCAATCGTTTTTTTGCTCACCATGCCTTTCCAGTTTGAACCCAGCTATATGCAAATCAGTCTTGACCCTGTGCCCCATGGGAACAGTCCAGCCCGAACTGCTAAACCAGGTCCTCCCTGGACTGGAAACAAGCATCCAAGGACCGGTTTCGGGCTTTCAGCCTGGATAGCTTGATTCCAGTGACATGGAGAGCACGGGACTCACGTCTGAGCATACCCGTCCCACTCGAGGCACAGGGTCAAGGCTGATTTGCATATGGCCATGTCTGACCTGGGGTGGTGTGGAGTGCAAAAAAACGATGGATTTAGACTCGGATCTCTGTACTGGGGTGAATGTATGACTTTGTTCTGCATTCTGTCCATCAATTGTTGTTTTTTCATTTGTCACCCCGAGTGGGATGGGTATGCTCAGACGTGAGTCCCATGCTCTCCACACCACTGAAGTCAAGCTATCCAGGCTGATGAAGGCTGATAGCCAGAAACCGGTCCTTGGATGCTTGATTCCGGTCCAGGAAAGACATGGCTTGGCAGTTCGGGCTGTACTGTTCCAATGAGGCACAGGGTCAAGGCTGATTTCCATATGGCCATGTCTGACCTGGGGTGGTGTGGAGTGCAAAAAAACGATGGATTTAGGCCCAGATCTCTGTACTGGGGTGAATGTATTACATTGTTCTGCATTCTGTCTATCAATTGTTGTTTTTGCATTTTTACAAAACTGTACATATCCTGGAGGATTTGCCATTGCTACTGCTCAGCTCTTCACCTTTGCTTGACTGTTGAGCTAACTGTGATTTTAAACAATAGAATGGATTGCTCTTGGCAGTTTGTGGAGTTTAGAACACTCAGTTAAGAGGGCCTTTACCAGTGAATACAGATCTGTGGAGCTGCATTGTCTTCAATGGAGCTCTCAACATTCCAATGCTCTAATAAATTCTATCAACCTGTGGAAGTTTTGCACAATGCCGTCTGGCTAAGTTATGGTACGGTTAGACAGTGGCGGCCGCTCCATTAGGGCGTCCCAGCACCGCCCTACTGCTTTCTCGCAGTGCGAGAAGCAGAAAATAAAATGGTATTTAAAATACTATTTTATTTTCTGGTTCTCGCTCTGCGAGAAAGGAGAAGGCAGGGGTATGTCTGGTTGGGGGCGGGATGGTGGACGTGTCAGGGAGGAGTGGTTTTATTTATTTTTTGTTTTACCCCCCCCCCCGTGTATTGCAATAACAATGTATGTTTACACACTCACACACTCCTATATTTCTAACCGATAAGGGGTGGTAACTGCTTTACGTTGACATTTTGGTGTTCACAAAGTATGGGACAAAAGTCTAGCAGTGAAACACATCCTTGGCATGGATTTGCTAATGTCACATGACAGAGACAGTGAGAGAGAGTGTGTGCGTATTTCTTGTGGTCTTTTGTTCTACGGAGGTGCCTCAAAGTGTAGGTCGTTTGTAGATAACATTGTTAGGGTTCTGGTTGGATGTTACTTTCGATGGTATTGCTGGGTCTGAGACATGTGGGGAAGCGTGGCTCAGTGGTTAGAGGCGGCAGACCCGGAAGCTGAGATCGGCCGTGGACCAGGGTTCGATTCCCCGCCTTGCGGGTCTCGGGCTCAAAAATTCCACGGACTCCACAATTCTCGCTCTGGTGCCTACTCGACTCACGGGGTCACACTCTGCGACTCTGGGCAATAGCTTGCTTAATCTCCACTACGGCCCCTCGCGGCGGGATGCCTGGCTTTCACCTTGTGGATACCCTGCCGGGGTATCTCACAGGGGAATACCAGGACGGGTTCCCTAAGCAAGCGCCTTGATGCCTTCGGGTGATACGTGCGCTATATAAGTCGCAATACATACATACATAAAATTGCATCATGTTAACAACATGCATAACTTGCTGCCTCTCGGGCACTGGGGCAGAAAGTGATAGTCTAACAAAAATGTCTGAAAGTGCATGAATTGTGAAGATTTGTTAATGTCTAACTGTACCTCCAGTTGAGGACTGGGGCCTTCTTCCTTTAAGGACGAGTACGACTTTTCCTTCAGAGTTCGGGGTTCCCACGTTGCCTAGCCAGGAGCTCCTTGAAGCAATAGACAGAGCAACGCGTCCATTAAGATTCCACAGACTTGACAACAGGCAGACAATGTGTAAACCTTAAACTGTAGCTTTACGCAAATCACTATCTCTCTATACCGCATCCCCACTAGTCTCGCTGACTAATTTAGAATTTGTTTTTTAATGATCTGGTACACGCAGTAACTTAAATTAATTTTAAGGTTCTTGACTGAAAACAAGAGTGAAGGCTGTGTTATGAAAGTGAGTAGAGTGTTGCACGGCTTGGCCTCCTGCACCCGGCACAGCTCCCCAGTGAGGTGCAAAGAGAGAAGGCTCTGCGTGGATTCTGAGCGCATGGGAGCTAAATCTCTGGACCCTGGCGATATGTTAGAAGGGCTGTCGGTCATCCTCCAAAGGACGAGCCTCCTTATTCAACCACAGCTCCCCTCTGAGGGCAGGGTGTATGTACTTCCACTCCAGGCAGGGCCGGACTGGGCAGCACAACCCCCCCCCCGTGTGGGTTGGAGGTGCCGCCGAGCTCTTTGCCGGTTCCGGTTTTCGGCCAATTTTGGTACACGGACGATTTTGCAGCTAAAAACGTCCACCCCCTGTGCAGCGCACCGGGGGATTGCCCGGTGCCCGCTATGGCCAGTCCGGCCCTGAACCCAGGGCAAGAGGGTTTTTTGGCGCTTTGGTGACCCTGCCTCTGACAAAGTAGCCATAGCTCCAAAGCCAGGCACAAGGCGAGCTGCACTTTCGGAGACCCTGGCTAGCGGTGGAGAGGGCTTGTTTACAGACTCACGTGCCCAATCACCTGTATAAACTCTCGGCTGGACACCTGCTCCAAGTGGCCAACTGTTGTAGGACAGTCTGCTGTACTATCTGCGAGTGATAAGACAGCGAACCTCTTTACCTGTGCCCACACACAGGAAGACAGGGGACGTCGCCCGTCTGCAGTGAGTGCAAGGCAGATGCGCAGTGTGGGCTGAGCTGTAGGAGAAAGAGCGTGACACGGATGGAACCTGCTCTCACACCTTGCTGCACCGACCAAAGCTTTTCGTCGTGATCTCGGATGTGAATGAACGCGTTTCTATCTCCGCTGTGCAAATTACTAATAAATTCCATATAGACATAAACTCTGTTGCTTGTTTTCCTTTGACTTTTTACATTTTAATTCTTGGGGTTTTTTTGTAACATATTTTCTATTAATTTCTTCAAGAGCTGTTTTTATTTGTTCTCTGTATGTCCGAATGCCTTTAATTAACAACAGAATATTTAAAAACTGTGTGTTCTATGTAGGATTTGTGATGTAGTCAATATTTTAGAGAATGTATTGATTGTGTATGCTTGGACCCAAGCATACACAATCAATACATTCTCTAAAATATTGACTAAATCACAAATCCTACATGGAACACACAGTTTTTTTTATACAATGAAGTACAAGAAAAGTCCCATCAGCATGATTTGATTTGATAAGTTAGGGGTAGTGTTAGAAAGGATACGAAGTGATTAAGTATCTTGCATATGGGTGCAGAATGTAAAGACCTTAGTTTATTTTCCTCTCACGTTGCCTTCGCTTGTGATCGTTAAATGTGTATTATAAATAGACTTGTGGTTCTAATTATATGAAAACTGTACTGCTTAAAAGTAGTTTGTCAGCATACTAGCATCCAAAATTTTAGAGCGGCACTGCAGTGATCTATCAAAGATACACATTAGTTAGTTTAAAAATCGTCATTGCCAATCTACGTCGTTTTTAACTAAAAGGGTAACCTAACTGTGAACTAGCTTACACCAAGAAAGTCCCTAATAAATTAACTTCGGCGCCCAGCGTGTTAACATTGTCCATTAAATGGCTACTCAACAGCACCTGCCATTACGTGCCTTCTTAAAAGAATGAAGGTCGATGATTAATGCTTCTTCACTGGCCCTGCGGGTCATTGTGGATGTTCTTTTCATAATTTTCCGACAAAAGAATCGTCCTGTGTCGGTTTTTTGCATATTTGCAGCAGTTGGCAGTGTTTCAGTGGCACTCTGGTTCAAGCCTGCTTGATTGGAGAGATGACCTTTTGTAACGTGATGTGTGTGCATTGCAGTCGAGCGGTATGGATCTCGGTTAAAATAGGGAATCGGCAAAATCATTAACCAAAATCAGTTACACAGTGTGCTTTGTATGTCACCTTGGGCTTCAGATTGCCTGAACTGGTCCCTAATAATAACAACATAGGACAAAAAAAATAGTTCTAGTTTAAATATAGTTTCCTTTTTATATAGGACTTGTAACCACCATTTTGTTGTTTCCTTGTGATGTATAAATGACAACTTGTCAGGCATTATTTTTGCTCAT
The DNA here is from genome assembly GCF_964261635.1 of Lissotriton helveticus. Taxonomy (NCBI): domain Eukaryota; kingdom Metazoa; phylum Chordata; class Amphibia; order Caudata; family Salamandridae; genus Lissotriton; species Lissotriton helveticus. The sequence goes on along the minus strand of NC_136068.1, from coordinate 1,261,242,148 downwards.
CTGCATTGCATTCTTTATTCTACCAGCCTCGGAAAAAGGTAGAGTGTTGAAAGAAATTAAAGTCTATGACGGTTAGATTTAAAGGTCTTGGCAGCAGCATGATTGCAAACAATTCAAATATTGTGCACTGCAATCTTTGCTTAGTGCATGAACTTTGCTACGACAAGCAGTCCTTAATTTGTGCAGGTGGTGCCAGTTGGTGGGCACTGGCTACGTTTAAGAGATTGGGACTTTTTTTTTTATCAGACTTTGACTCGGAGCAAAAGAAAGAAAAGCAGAAAGAAGAAGGAAGAGAAAGGTAGAAAACCAGTCATAAGGGAAGCATATGGTGGTGGAATGTGGAATCAAGATTAGGCATTCCTGGTATTCAGCAATCCGCCATTCTGCAGCCCTGGCAGTTGGCTCCTAAGAAGCCTTTTGTCCTCTGCAGTTTTCCTTTCTTTTCTCTTCTCTTAAAAATTTTTTTTATATATAAAAGAATCACTGGCAACAAGCACATAAAAGCATTACTCGATGTTCCATGAAAATTTGTAAAAAGGAAAGATTTCTTGAATATTTCTTCATTTGTTTTAAGTAAAAGTTAACCAAGTAATTTATATTGAGGCATGATGAATTATGTTAATGACTAGGCTTTAAATGTATCCTATCCTGCTCAGAGAATGCACTTGCAATGGTTGTAAAGGCTATTCTTAACAACTAACACAATTTTTTCACCTTCTGTATAGTGACTTTCCAGCCAAGTTATTTATTAGCCATACAATATCAATGGCAGAGTAGAGATTTGCGTGCCCATTATGGGCGAAATTTGCGTTCCGCGAATTGGCGCGAAATCGAATTCGCGAATTCGTGCAAATTTGTGGATTTTAGTTTTTTTGCCTGTTCGCGGGGTTTTTTGCGTGTTCGTGGGCCGCTTGCATGGCGAAGTTACCCATGCGGTCGTGTATGGGCACAGCACCCTCTGGTTCACCCCTGCCACCCTCTGGTTCACCCCTGCCACCCTCTGGTTCACCCCTGCCACCCTCTGGTTCACCCCTGCCACTCTCTGGATCACCACTGCCACCCTCTGGTTCATCACAGCACCTCTGGTTCACCACTGCCACCCTCTATTTAACCACTGTCACCCTCTATTTAACCACTGTCACCCTCTATTTAACCACTGTCACCCTCTATTTAACCACTGTCGCCCTCTGGTTCAGCACTGTCGCCCTCTGGTTCAGCACTGCCGCCCTCTGGTTCAGCACTGCCGCCCTCTGGTTCAGCACTGCCGCCCTCTGGTTCAGCACTGCCGCCCTCTGGTTCAGCCCTGCCGCCCTCTGGTTCAGCCCTGCCGCCCTCTGGTTCAGCCCTGCCGCCCTCTGGTTCAGCCCTGCCGCCCTCTGGTTCAGCCCTGCCGCCCTCTGGTTCAGCCCTGCCGCCCTCTGGTTCAGCCCTGCCGCCCTCTGGTTCAGCCCTGCCGCCCTCTGGTTCAGCCCTGCCGCCCTCTGGCTCACCCCTGCCGCCCTCTGGCTCACCCCTGCCGCCCTCTGGTTCACCCCTGCCGCCCTCTGGTTCACCCCTGCCGCCCTCTGGTTCACCCCTGCCGCCCTCTGGTTCACCCCTGCCGCCCTCTGGTTCACCCCTGCCGCCCTCTGGTTCACCCCTGCCGCCCTCTGGTTCACCCCTGCCGCCCTCTGGTTCACCCCTGCCGCCCTCTGGTTCACCCCTGCCGCCCTCTGGTTCACCCCTGCCGCCCTCTGGTTCACCCCTGCCGCCCTCTGGTTCACCCCTGCCGCCCTCTGGTTCACCCCTGCCGCCCTCTGGTTCACCCCTGCCGCCCTCTGGTTCACCCCTGCCACCCTCTGGTTCACCCCTGCCACCCTCTGGTTCACCCCCACCACTGCCACCCTCTGGTTCACCCCCACCACTGCCACCCTCTGGTTCACCCCCACCACTGCCACCCTCTGGTTCACCCCCACCACTGCCACCCTCTGGTTCACCCCCACCACTGCCACCCTCTGGTTCACCCCCACCACTGCCACCCTCTGGTTCACCCCCACCACTGCCACCCTCTGGTTCACCCCCACCACTGCCACCCTCTGGTTCACCCCCACCACTGCCACCCTCTGGTTCACCACTGCCACCCTCTGGTTCACCACTGCCACCCTCTGGTTCACCCCCACCACTGCCACCCTCTGGTTCACCACTGCCACCCTCTGGTTCACCACTGCCACCCTCTGGTTCACCACTGCCACCCTCTGGTTCACCACTGCCACCCTCTGGTTCACCACTGCCACCCTCTGGTTCACCACTGCCACCCTCTGGTTCACCACTGCCACCCTCTGGTTCACCACTGCCACCCTCTGGTTCACCACGCCACCCTCTGGTTCACCCTGCCACCCTCTGGTACAGCACTGCCACCCTCTGGTACAGCACTGCCACCCTCTGGTTCACCCCTGCCACCCTCTGGTTCACCCCTGCCACCCTCTGGTTCACCCCTGCCACCCTCTGGTTCAGCACTGCCACCCCCTGGTTCAGCACTGCCACCCCCTGGTTCAGCACTGCCACCCCCTGGTTCAGCACTGCCACCCCCTGGTTCAGCACTGCCACCCCCTGGTTCAGCACTGCCACCCCCTGGTTCAGCACTGTTACCCTCTGGTTCACCGGTGCAGGGGAGGGCGTTCCTGCGCAGGAACGCCTCCTAAAAGTGGCTGAGTGAAATCTACAAGAATTCACTCAGTCACTTTTAGGCCAATACTGCGTCAAAACCCTGCGCCTGCTTGAAGCAGGCGCAAGGCTTGATGCAGCATTGGGGAGATAGGGCCCCCCAGAGCATTGCTGGAGCTGCGTTGCAGGCGTGACGCAGCTCCAGCAATGCGCTGCTTTTACGGCACAGATGCGTGACGCATTTGTGCCGTTTTTACCACATGGGTGGCGGAGCTGCGGCGCACAATAACTGGCGCATCCCTGGGGATGTGCCAGTTATTGTAAATCTGCCCCTATACATTTAGCCAATGAGGGAGCACTTACTGATTACAGTAGAAAGTACTCCAGTTGAGTAGAGGTATTGCACAAAAAGGTGGCATCTTCGTGGACAAACACGCAGGGCGGGATTCATTCTGCCCCCTGTTAGACTCGTTTTTTGTGCCCTTCTGCCCTCTGTTACACTCGTTTTTCCCTTGTTTTTCTGCCCTTCTGCCCCCTGTTAGACTCATTTTTCCCTTGTTTTTCTGCCCTTCTGCCCTCTGTTAGACTCGTTTTTTGTGCCCTTCTGCCCTCTGTTAGACTCGTTTTTCCCTTGTTTTTCTGCCCTTCTGCCCTTAGTCTGCTTTTTGGGCCTTTCTGCCCTCTGCATCATCACTCAGCTCTACCCCAGCATCACTCAGCACCACCCCAGCATCACTCAGCACCACCACATTATCACTCAGCACCACCACATTATCACTTAGCACCACTACAGCATCACTTAGCGCCACCACAGCATCACTTAGCGCCACCACGGCATCACTTAGCGCCAGCACAGCATCACTCCGCGCCACCACCGCATCACTCCGCGCCACCACCGCATCACTCCGCGCCACCACCGCATCACTCCGCGCCACCACCGCATCACTCCGCGCCACCACCGCATCACTCAGCGCCACCAAAGCATCACTCGGCGCCACCACCGCATCACTCGGCGCCACCACCGCATCACTCAGCGCCACCACCGCATCACTCAGCGCCACTCAGCGCCACCACAGCATCACTCAGCACCACCACAGCACCACCACAGCATCACTCAGCACCACCACATTATCACTCAGCACCACCACATTATCACTCAGCACCACCACATTATCACTCAGCACCACCACATTATCACTCAGCACCACCACATTATCACTCAGCACCACCACATTATCACTCAGCACCACCACATTATCACTCAGCACCACCCCAGCATCACTCAGCACCACCCCAGCATCACTCAGCACCACCCCAGCATCACTCAGCACCACCCCAGCATCACTCAGCACCACCCCAGCATCACTCAGCACCACCCCAGCATCACTCAGCACCACCCCAGCATCACTCAGCACCACCCCAGCATCACTCAGCACCACCCCAGCATCACTCAGCACCACCCCAGCATCACTCAGCACCACCCCAGCATCACTCAGCACCACCCCAGCATCACTCAGCACCACCCCAGCATCACTCAGCACCACCCCAGCATCACTCAGCACCACCCCAGCATCACTCAGCACCACCCCAGCATCACTCAGCACCACCCCAGCATCACTCAGCACCACCCCAGCATCACTCAGCACCACCCCAGCATCACTCAGCACCACCCCAGCATCACTCAGCACCACCCCAGCATCACTCAGCACCACCCCAGCATCACTCAGCACCACCCCAGCATCACTCAGCACCACCCCAGCATCACTCAGCACCACCCCAGCATCACTCAGCACCACCCCAGCATCACTCAGCACCACCCCAGCATCACTCAGCACCACCCCAGCATCACTCAGCACCACCCCAGCATCACTCAGCACCACCCCAGCATCACTCAGCACCACCCCAGCATCACTCAGCACCACCCCAGCATCACTCAGCACCACCCCAGCATCACTCAGCACCACCCCAGCATCACTCAGCACCACCCCAGCATCACTCAGCACCACCCCAGCATCACTCAGCACCACCCCAGCATCACTCAGCACCACCCCAGCATCACTCAGCACCACCCCAGCATCACTCAGCACCACCCCAGCATCACTCAGCACCACCCCAGCATCACTCAGCACCACCCCAGCATCACTCAGCACCACCCCAGCATCACTCCGCACCACCCCAGCATCACTCCGCACCACCCCAGCATCACTCCGCACCACCCCAGCATCACTCCGCACCACCCCAGCATCACTCCGCACCATCCCAGCATCACTCCGCACCATCCCAGCATCACTCCGCACCATCCCAGCATCACTCCGCACCATCCCAGCATCACTCCGCACCATCCCAGCATCACTCCGCACCATCCCAGCATCACTCCGCACCATCCCAGCATCACTCCGCACCATCCCAGCATCACTCCGCACCATCCCAGCATCACTCCGCACCATCCCAGCATCACTCCGCACCATCCCAGCATCACTCAGCACTACCACAGCACCACTCAGCGCCACTCCAGCATCAATCTGCGCAACCATTCAACAACTGGTTCAAATATGTTTTCTCAATGTTTCAAACTTTATTACAAATGTCACAAAAAGATGTTAATATTTCACTTCTGTTCTTGCATTTTCGCCACAATAAAATACACTGAACATAATCTTCACAAATTATTTACAAAAGTCTAAGCTATTGCCATTATAAATTAAAATCACTTTTATTTAACTATTAATTATTTTAAAAAATTAAAAGCCATTGTAATTTGTAATATCAATACAGCTAAGTCACGTTAATACAAAACATGTTGCATTACAAATGCTATAGGTGTCACATTTGCGAAAGTTATAACTATTGGCATTGTAAATGACAAAGCTATTAATTTAGCTATGTTCAAAACCAACACATAAATAAAAAAAATTGTCATTTACAAGACAAATAGCTCAAACTTTCCTAATGCGAGACCTATTGCATTGCAAATGCTTGTTTTTATATCTGTCATTGCTTCCTGTTGAGGTTTAATTTTCGTGACAGGCGCCTCATTGCCTACTTGTAACTATTCTCTGACCCTGCTTCAAGGGTCAGAGCAGGGTCAGAGAATTGTTGCAAGTAGGCAAAGAGGCGCCAGGAAGCACTTACAGGCTTACAGCAGCAGGTACCCAAGTTGAAGTTGATTTCTTTGTAACCCTTTTGTAAAAGGTTACAAAAAATTTGCTTCAACTTTTGCACCTGCTGCTGTAACACTAAGTGCTTGGCTGAAAATTCGTCCCTGCTGATTCGCAGATTTAACCGCGATTTCGCGAGATTCGCGGATCGCGAAATCGCAGAAAAGCCGCAAATTCCGCGAGCGGAACGAATTTTCAGCACAAGCTTAGTTTTCACCAACACTAAGGTTTACATATTTTCTTTCTATATGGACTCTTCTTATTGCACGTATGTCTTTGCACCATATGGAAATTTAACAAAAATATTAAACGTAAAAAAAAAAGACAATGAAGGTAAGCAATGATAAGCACTGGTAATTACAGCACATTTTATCTTTCAAAGTTATGGATTATTGCAGGAAAACCAATCAGTGGAACATGTAGCATTTTATGACCCTCTTCTTTTCTAAGGTCTTACCCCAATAACAGTTTGCTATGTTTGCCCTCGCAAGGAAGCATTTTCCAAACAAAGCAATGTAACGTCCAAAAGACTAGCAAACCCTGCCCACCTCAAACCATGCGCAGCCTTTCGTTTAGTTTCTACCATGCCTCCCTCCATATACAAAAAGAACACACACACTTCTGTGTGTGCAGGGCTTTAACCCCTTCGCTGCTCATGACGGAACGGTTCCGTCATGAGCGTCGGTTGGCCTGTGCTCATGATGGAACCGTTCCGTCATGAGTCAATAAGCCCAATAGAACGTTCAGCACAGCGCACGAATTTGCGCCGCGCTGAAGAGGCTAGGTGGAATGAAAAAACTGTGTTGGGGGGGGGGGGTCTCTCTTAGGGGTAACCGATGTAATTATGAGCGTGGCCTAAAACTGTTAAGCTAAAAATCTGTACTTGGCTTACTGTGCTGGCACACTGGTATTATGCTTCTTCTGTCATTGCCTCCAGATATATAATAAGAGTGACATAAAACCTACAACCAGCCAGGTCTATAGGCTTTGTCAATGGTTGTAAGTTGCATAAGATAAATAAGAACAAACTGCAGCATTTTCATTATTATATACAATGAAAACATAGATGGTTCAGAGATGTGTTACAGGTGGGAAACACTTAGAGGGCCTGTTTCTGTTGTTTGGATATGCTTGGCTTGGGAGTCATTTTGCAAGCAGACCAGTTTAAGGATTGGGCACATTTTTTTATTTGATTCTAATGTTTTCGTCACGCTTGTGCTTCAAAATGCTATATTTGGATTCCCCTTTTTTTCAACTTTTTGCAGTAAATATGTGGTGTAAAACCCACCATTTTAATCCATTTTTTTCAAACTTTTCTTGCGGGGGGGAGAACTACCGCCCCCACCTCCCCTCCTTTTGCAGTTCCGGCTCGCTCGCTTATTACATTAGGGTGCAACATTTTTCACCTCACCACTTTGAAAATCCATCAGCCGCCACTTGGTTTGGAACCTTAAACGGATGGCACCACTTTGAAAATCCATCAGCCGCCACTTGGTTTGGAACCTTAAACGGATGGCTTTGTGTAACATTAAGGAATGGAAGGATCTGAAGGAGAACAGAGGAAATAAGGTATTTGGCTGGATGCAGAGGACACATTTAATGGCAAAGGTACTCTGGGAGACATGAGCGGAATTTCAGTCACTGGTGAACCATTCCTTGGCTAATTCTTCTGAAGATGTTTTGCCACTTAATGATGGTGATACCAATGAAGTATACCAGAGGAGGGAATTACACATAGGCAAGATGAGAATGCATTCTTATGAGTAGGTTTGGGTGAAACTGGCAGGACAAGGAAACCACCTAAGTGGTTAGAAGGTTATATTCTTGAAGGATAGAAAGTTGTTTCTTTAAAAAAAATTGTTCACTGTATTGTTTTCTTAACATTAGATAAGGTAATATAGGTTGAATGTGTGTTGAACTATAAAAATCACACAGTACCTATCTTCATTTTAAAAGGGGGATGTGTGTGGTGGAGTAATGTCAATGAATTAAGTTATTTAACAGTTTTTTATTTTTTAATGGAAGGGACTGTGTTGTGGGCTCGTGTCACTGCGTGTATTATGCTTTGTAATGCATTCTAAATTTTGTGGCTTTAATGCTGGGATGCTGGGGAAGCAGTTAAATAGAGAATGGGCTGCTGTACGGATCATGTTTGCTCTGTACCTTGGCAATAAAGTAGCTCCACGTTACCTTGTGTTGAGTACTTACTACAAATAGTCTTTCTGATTGAGGCAAGAAGGTTGCTTGCCCCGGAGATCTCCGATAAACTGGGCCTGGTTGGGAGCAGAGAAAGGCTAGGTTTTGCACGCAGGAGAGGTGTGTATATTGTAGGGCTGCCGATGCCGCTTAGAACTCTAGTGACAGAGTAGACGCTGGAGTGCAGCACGGTCCCTGATTCAGAGCCACAGTATTAGATCACAAGATGGTGACCTGTGGCTTTCACAGGAGATAGGCAGAGTATAACACCATGCAAAATAAGAGCGGACACACTGGGAGTACCCAAAGCGCACAGGCAGAACTCAACAATGGCAGTTAATGAGTGGTGCAGAAAGGTCCCCAGCATCACAATGGTTGACTAGATTAGGAGCAGATCTGCAGGACACCGCAACAAAGTCGGCTAGTGCCTCCCCAAATAAAGACCTTCAGCCTAGCCAAGAGACACCCGACTCTGACGCCCAGTTGCCATGCTTGTCGTGGAGGTGCTTTTCCAGGGACTGAGGGAGCACTTCTCAGAATCATGAAAGGAAGATAAAATGGATATTTCAACCCTCAAACAAAACACGAAAGAGATCAGCAACTGTGTCCTGCCACTGGAGGAAGCTGGAAATGGTGGCGGGGAGGAGATGGATCGTTTATGACAGAAGGTGCTCGCCCCTAGATGTAAAATGCTCTATTACTGCAGTCCTAGTACGCATGTGTTGGCTAAGTCTGTAGTGATCGAGTACGGGGGCCACCTGGGCATACGCTGCACCACAGACTTGACAGCAGCTATGTACCCCAACTTCCAACCCCTTTACATGCAGCTGGTGACATTTTGAATCCACACTGTATCTCTATTTAAAAAGTTTGGAGATAGGATCTGAACAGAGACCTTACACCTTGTGAAAGACCCAGGCCTGCGCGCGTAGGGGGCAAAATACGTGTTGGCTGCACCTTCATTGTCTTGCACTTTGGTTTACCTAAACCACTTGCATCAATAAACTGGACTTTGTGTTGCTAAAGACTTATGCTCTGTTTACACTAGCTATCCACTAGGCAAGAGAACTGTCCCTTTAATTTCTCCACCATCTCTGTCCGCCTATTTTATTTACAGTTTCCTTCTTTTTTTTTTTTTTTTTATATTTTTATTGTAAGATAAAACAAAATTTTTCTTGGCACGCAGCATATACGACATACACAAAATACATAATATATATACAGAAATTAAGTAAAACAAAAATTTACTGTCAAAAAAAATAAATAAAAAAAATACTGTATATCCCTAGTCAAAACTTTTTTCCTTTACACAGCCTAAAAAAAAAAAAAACCTATAAGAAGGGAAAAAAACAAAATATTGTTAATTCATCCAGAATTTACATTTATTCTCTCTTTCCAATGGTAGACTGGTTCCCATATTTTCAGACCCAATCTTCTTACCCTTTTACCTTTCCTAGCATATATGCCCCTTTCAAGGTTAAAAGTCCCCAATAATAAAGCAATCCATTGTTGTGTTGTCGGAGGTAAAGGATCCCGCCAGGCTCTAGCAATTAATAACCTATACACCGCCATTGCTAAAAATAGAAATTCAGGATAATCACCATCAAATCCCCTAACCCCTAACATAATTATAGCTGGTGTTAACGTCACATTCAAACCTAATGTATGACTCAAAAATCCTTCAATTCCCTTCAGTAAAATACCTAATTGTGGGCATTGCGCAAAAATGTGAATACTATCTGCTGCCGGTGCACTGCAGCGAAAGCAGGTAATCCCTGTGGTCGCACCCCATTGCGCAATGCGGTCCGGTGTATGGTAGAGTTGGTATAAGGTTTTGAAATGTTGAGATTGGAGCGGGGCAGAGCACAAAACAGAACATCCTAATTCCAGCGAGTCCAGGAAACACTGGCTCTGTATCCCTAATTTCCCTGCCCATTTATCACCAAATTTTCCAGTGTCATCTTTTTTTAGTTCTACTAAACTGGCATAGAAATAACGGATAGAGCCCCCCCCGCCCTGCTCTATAGATTCCATAAGATTAACTTTTCCAAATCCACGTTCTCCTCCTTTTTTCTTACTGAAAAAGCTCCTAATCTGCAAATACTTAAAAAAACTATGTCTTGTTATATTATATTTTGACATCAAATCTGAGAATTGTAATATATTTTCATCTAATCCCAACAAATCTCCTATCTTTTTAATTCCTTTCATATCCCATTCTGCCATTATAGCATCGGAAAAGATTGACGATGGTAGTGTTTTATTCCTATATAATCTGGTATATCTATTGTATCTACCCAATCCACATCTTTTTGCTACTGCTGACCATGATTTATACGCAGCCATAACTGTCTTAAAGCGTGTACGTTTATAATAAGAAAAATCAGCACAGTTTAAGAAAGCATTTGCGGAGTCTGACCCCATTACCAGAGAATATACCATAGTTGAAAAGGATTTAACATTCAAATCTAATTCACTTGCTCCAAGCAAGCCCTGGATATATTAAAGTACAGAGGCCCAATAATATAACCTAAAGTCCGGAACCCCCCAACCTCCACTAGCCCTTGGTAAAGTCATAAACTTATAAGCCCTTCTGGTCTTTCCATATGACCATATAAATTTATTTAGAATTGACTCCAGCTTATTAAACCAGATTGATTCAAACATAAGAGGTATCGTGCGGAAAAAATAAACGAATTTGGGAAGTATAAGCATTTTGATTACATTTGTGCGGCCCACTAACGTAAGTCTAAGATTATTTATTCTGGCCAATTCTCATTAACGGGGAGATATTACGTTCTACCACAGTATCAAGATTTGGCGAAATCTCAACTCCTAAATAAACTGCTGCAGAAACCACCCGTATGTCATTGCATTGAACCATTGCATTTTTTATGATCTGCGTTTTTGCACTATTTAATTTATATCCAGATATTATGCCAAATTTACGGGCCTCTAACTCAATCTCAACCATTGCTTTAGATGGATCTGTGGTAATTATAGCGACGTCGTCTGCATACGCTAACACATTAACTTCTAACCCATTTGACCAAAGAGGGGGGATACTGGGGTTAAAGTTAAGACAGCGCAAATACGGATCCATATACAATGCAAAGAGGAGAGGGGAGCTGGGGCAACCCTGCCTAGTGCCTCTTTTTATCTGTACGACCTCGGTTAGGTCTCGATTAACCTTAATTCTAGCTGTTGGTGCCTTATATAGTACCTGAATTGCCCTAATATAATTATCACCAAAACCATATATTTTCATTCTCCCACAAATATTCCCATGCGACCCTGTCAAAAGCCTTCTCGGCATCTAGGAATAGGGCTGCTACAGGGCCACCGGCAATCTCCATGGCGTCGAAACAGGTAATCACTGTTCTAACATGTGTTGTAGTACCCTTCCCGGGGATAAATCCATGTTGGACTGGAGATACTAATTTATCTATAACAGTAGCCAACCTTGTTGCCAATATTTTGGAATACAGTTTCACATCTGCATTCATTAAGGCGATTGGTCTATATGACCCAGCGACAGTAGACGGTTTACCTTTTATCAAAATAACTATAATTTCAGTACCCCCCCATGAATTTGGGACCGAAACTTCCCTCTGAGCTTGTGTAAGAGTATCCAATAAATCCAATTTTATAGTTGAGAAGAATGTTTTATAAAACTCAATCGGAATAAGATCCGTACCTGCAGCCTTTGAGGACGGGAGTTCTGATAAAGCTACCGTCACTTCTTCTAAAGTTATAGCAGAGTCTAATTTAATCTGATCTTCCAATTCCAATTCATTAAGTTGAATATTTCCCAAATAATCTCTAATTTTATCCCTACCCACCTCAGCTTCAGAATCATACAGCCCTGTATAATATTTCCAAAATTCATTCCTTATACCTGCAGAGTCTGAGATCAAATTACCAGAATTATCTACCATATTTTTAATATCCCCTGCAGTAACCTTCTGTCTAGTTCTAACAGCGAGAATGTCCCACTCTTTCGCTATACTCAAACACCTGCTCCTTCTTTGCAAGATAATTCGCTGCCGTTTTACAAGTGATCCTTTCAGCTATTTCACTCTTTAACATCATAATTTCCAGAATTTTTTGATCCAGTGATCTCCCACTATTAATTAGTCTGCTCAGTTCTACCTCTGCAGTCAGGAGCGAATTAATTTGTTGATCCATCCTCTCTCTTTCACTTTTTTGTCTAAAGGTTGTAAAACTAATTGTCTCGCCTCTTATTCTTGCTTTAAAGGCATCCCAAATGTTGCCACTACTAGCACTCCCCTTATTGTTAAGCCAGAAATCGCTTATCCATTTTTCCATATGCTTACAATAGCTCTCATCCTTTAGCAAGGCTCTCTCAAATGTCCATTTATATATTTTCCTTGCGATACCACTTAAACTAATTGTCAGTAACAGTGGATTATGGTCTGACACCAGGCGGGGTAGTTTCCTAATCTGTGCATTTGAAAGCAATACATTAGAAATTAGAAAATAATCTAGCCGAACCATGATTTTATGTGGTGCAGAATAGAAAGTATCACCATCAATCATCGGATGTAGATTGGCCCAAACATCTGATAGAGCATTATGTGCAGCCATATCTACTATAGCCCTATAAACCCTTTTCTTACGCCCAGAATAGCAATGGCCAGATTGTAACTCAACACTGGCAGGACGGTTAATGTTAAAATCCCCACAACAAACAATGGGTTCCGCCCAGGTCGATAGTTCCTGATCCAAAAATTGAAATATATCTGGCTCGTCACACGTTGAACCATAAACTGAAACCAGTGTAAATCTAGTTCCTCTAAAATCTACTTCAGCGATAACCCATCTTCCCCATGTGTCTTCCTTGCTCCTAACCACAGTACAATCTCTCCCCCTACCCAAAATTGCTACCCCGCGTGTTTTTGAGGCTTGTTTAGTAAATGCCAATACTTTAAAACCCAATTGCTCCAACAAATAACCCTTACCTCCCTCTACATGAGTTTCCTGAAGGCAAATCAAGTCTGGATATAATGACTTACAAAAAGCTGAAACACGTAATCTCTTCTGAAGATCATTAAGACCACAAACATTCATTGAGATAATTCGACAAGTCATTAAAAAACATCAAAAATTGATACCATCTTCCCTTTCCAACTTTCTTTTTCTTCCTTTATTCCCATCTTCCCCTTCTTCCCCCATTTACTTAGGATCTGAAATTGCCAAAAACTATATTTCTGTGTATATGATGCGTGACATTTTCTCCCCCCCTTCTGCCCCCCACCCCCTCCCCTGTCCCCCCCCCCCGAGCAACCCCTCCCCCACCCTCCCCTACAGGCAAATAGGTCACTCATGACCTATGTGTGATCGCCAGGGAAGCAGCAGTCGCCACTCCTCCCCACTGCCACCAAATATCAACAAAACCCCGCTTATTTATTTCTCCTTATACCCCAACACTTCCGTCATGTAAGCCTTTACTTTAATCTCAGAAAAGAAAAATTTAAACTGTCCTTTAGTTACTATTTTCAGCTTAGCGGGGTATAACAGATAAGCTTCTGAGCCCAGAGCCTGTATAAGCGGTATCATCTGCCTCAACCTCCATCTACGCTCAACTGTGGCATGACAGAAGTCAGGCCTTGCAAAGAACGTGACATTATTAAATGTACATCTAGTCTCAGGTTTAGCCTTATCCAGTATTAACTGCCGCAGGAGAAAATTCCCAACAAAGATTAACAATGCCCTTGGTTTTCCCCCCTGAGCTCCAGTCTGGCCCCTTTTGAAAAATGGAAAGCGGTGGGCTCTTTGAATTTCATGCTCCCATTGCCATGTTGTTAGTTCTGGGAAAGCCCCTTTTAACAAATTTACAACAAACATTCTAGGGTCCTCCCCTTCAAGACCTTCTTCTACTCCTAGCAATCTGATGTTATTACGACGCTGCCTATTCTCAAAATCCTCCAGTTTCCAATTTACGTCTTCAGCCACCTTCTGATGTTCTTCTTTGTACGTTTTTAACTCTCTAAAGTCATCCTCTACCTTCCCAGCTCTTTCCTCCATGTGGGCAACCCTTTCGACCATCTCATCTTGTCTTTGACTTATTTTCCTGAGTTTCTTCTGTACCTTCCTTGATTCCTGCCTTGCCCTCCTACTTTCCCCTCTAGCCTCAGATTGCATTAACTTCAGAGTATTAAACAATAAATCCAATGTAACTGGGGGTTGCGAGGGCTGCGATGACCCTTGATCCCTGATCATTGTAGCTGGACTGTCCTGTTCCAGAAAAGAAAAAGTAGTGGTAGAGTAGTCCCAGGCCAACTTTTTAGTAGGATCTGTAGTACTACTTGTTGAGGAGGGCTTCCTTTTAGATAGTAGTTTTTTCTGTGTTATTTTCTGAGCAGGAGAGCTACTGACAGAATCTATCCCAGTTGACACGTCAGAGCTAATCTCGCCTGACTGTGACTGGGAGTCTTCATCGACTGAATAAAACCTTTCAGCAGAGGCGGCCTCGTTAGTAATAACCAAATCCGCAGAGTTAGAGGCAGAGGATTCACCTCCTGATTTAAGCCCCCCACTTTCCACGTTTAGTTCCATATCCTCTGCCCAGGTTAAAGAATCAGGTCTTTCTTTCTGAGGCTTCCTCCCCTTCTTTATAATCTACTTGTGCGTGTGAGCTCAGTTCTATCTCCAATCCTGGAGCTGGAGCTGATATGCCAAAACTACCCTCTTCATCTGGCAGTTGGGTGCTCAGGGCACGGCTGTCTATCACAGGGTCATGACTCACTTTTGGTCGCTGCACCTCACGAACCTCCCGCTTGTGTATAGGCGGCCCCTCTGAACCAGCACGCAGCCCCCCGGCAGACTTCCCTGCAGCAACGAGAACAGCAGGCAATGCCCCGGCCGGCTTCTCTGTATCGGGCCCTTCAGGTTGCCTAGCAACCCCAACATCAGCGCTGGCTCCCGTTCCAAGTTCTGCGCTGAGGACGCCGACATCAACCCCTGCTCCTCCGGCAGCATCCAGTGCATCGGGGGTCGAGAGGCCGCCAGTTTTACTCATAGACTTGCTGCCACCGGCATTTCCAGGTACGTTTGCGAAGCTCTCCGAGACTGAGGGCTGGCGCAGCGTATTTTCCTTTACTTTTGGTTTGGCGGCGTTTCCCAACTCCTTCACTATAGCCACGCTGTCCGAGCCCGTTTTTTTAGCAGTTAGTAATTTCTTAGAACTCAATACGCTCTTTTGAGCTGGCACAGTTAATGGGATTTTTGTGTCAATCTTGCTTTTATCTTTACTTGTTTGACCTCTTGTGACATCTGTCTCTGAGGTTTTACTGCCTTTGCCGTCCTTGCCGTCCTTGCCGTCCTTGCCGTCCTTCACCTCGTTAACCCGCTGCAATCGAGGAGGCATCCTAAACCAGGATCTTAAAATCAGCCTAGTGGTTTCCGTTAGTCTCTTCCAAAATAGCCAAGCTGCTCGTTTTGCTGAGCTACTCTGCTCTCTGAAAATATCCTTAAAGCCGTTAGTGTCACTCTGGCAAGGCACAGAATATCCGAAGACAGCACTCTTCAGCCGAGGCTCCACCATTGAGCCATCAGGTATCGGCGGTGGGGAGTAGTGGTGGATGCGACTTACTCACTGCATCCCTCAGCGGCCATCTTGCCTCTCCCGGTACCTATTTACAGTTTCTGTAGTAGGGGATCTCTGTGTATAGTCATAATCTAGTGAATAGTCCCGCCCATGTGCGCGGACCCCGGAGCAATCAAAAATAATCTCTTAAGTTGTCCAAACATGCAGAACTGCACAGACACTTAAGAGAGAATTTAAAGACAGATAATGCAGCCTATATCCACAGGCTACACTGTCCAGTACTTCGACCAGAAATTCCACCAAAAGTCCACAAACAGCACAGCCTGTCCAGGGTTTTCTTACAGAGAAAACCTTGCCTGTAACAGCAAAACCCTCTGGAATGATAGAGAGGAAGAATTGGACAGACAAGCCCCATAGGCTGCCATTATGTGGCTCAAAACAGGATACTGTGCCTTTAAGAGAACTTCCCAGAAGCCTCACAGTATCCCAGAATGCACTGCAGGTCCCTTCCACCTTCAGTTCTTTTTTCCGGCTCCTGCTAGCAGGACCCTGGAGCATTAGCTCTTCTTTTTTGAGCTTTTTCTATATTTTTTTGTGATAAAATTTGGATTTTTACAGCTTCACTCGACGTCTTTGGCCTTTATCTACATTCTGCTGTGGTTTTTTTTGGCAGAATTTCTGCAGCATTCTTGTCTTATACTACTTCTAGTCTGACAAGTGCTTTGTCTGCTGCTGTACTGAAGGCCAAAGCTGAAGCTCACAGGTTTGTATTCTGTGTTTGCCTGTGTCTTTTGACACCTGTCTTCTCTGTGACTTCTTTCCTGGGAAGCTTTGGCTCCCGGGTTTAGAACAGAGGAGTTTGAAGGCATCTTCAGCCTCTGGGTAAGGAGAGGGTGGGTCCTCTACCGAGTCCCATGCTGTAACCTCTGGGGTTCTCCCCGGTAAAGGCACGTCTGAGGGACGTGGAGCGTCATGGAGATGCCTCGGCGTCATGGGGATGCCTCGACGTTGATGGAGTACCTCGACGTTGATGGAGTACCTCGACGTCGATGGAGTACTTCGACGTTGATGGAGTACCTCGACGTCGATGGAGTACCTCGACGTCGATAGAGTACCTAGACGTCGGTGGGGTGCCTCGACGTCGGTGGGGTGCCTCGACGTCGATGGAGTGCCTCGACGTCGATGGAGTGCCTCGACGTCGATGGAGTGCCTCGACGTCGATGGGGTGCCTCGACGTCGATAGGGCAATGATGCTCGACGTCATGGAGCAGTGATGCTCGACGTCATGGAGCAGTGATGCTCGACGTCATGGAGCAGTGATGCTCGACGTCAAGGAGCAGTGATGCTCGACGTCACGGAGCAGTGATGCTCGACGTCACGGGGCAGTGATGCTCGACGTCACGGGGCAGTGATGCTCGACGTCATGGGGCAGTGATGCTCGACGTCATGGGGCAGTGATGCTCGACGTCATGGGGCAGTGATGCTCGACGTCATGGAGCAGTGATGCTCGACGTCATGGAGCAGTGATGCTCGACGTCATGGAGCAGTGATGCTCGACGTCATGGAGCAGTGATGCTCGACGTCATGGAGCGGTGATGCTCGACGTCATGGAGCGTGCTGCTCGACGTCATGGAGCGGTGCTGCTCGACGTCATGGAGCGGTGCTGCTCGACGTCATGGAGCGGTGCTGCTCGACGTCATGGAGCGGTGAGGCTCGACGTCATGGAGCGGTGAGGCTCGACGTCATGGAGCGGTGAGGCTCGACGTCATGGAGCGGTGAGGCTCGACGTCATGGAGCGGTGAGGCTCGACGTCATGGAGCGGTGATGCTCGACGTCATGGAGCGGTGATGCTCGACGTTATGGAGCAGTGATGCTCGACGTCATGGAGCAGTGATGCTCGACGTCATGGGACAGCGATGCTCCTTTTGGGGCGTTGGTCGCTTGGACTCCGCTATCTTCCGTTGGGTCCAGACGTCACGGTTATGGATGTCTCGGCGTCTCGGTGTTTGACACCGTGGTGACATTTTGACGTCGGAGTGTTGGTTATCGTAGAGACAGTCACTGTCTTAGTGATGGTGACGTCGTAGTGAAGTCGACGTCATGGGTTGCAGCCGCGGAACACTTACCGGTGCTTGCGGCCTGGGTCTTGTTCCAGGCCTCGCTCTGTGTTGAGCTCCTCTTCGTAGGAGGGGACTTTGTGTTCCCGGCACCGTCCACTCACGACGCCGAGCAGTTGATCGACGTCGAGGAACCCTTCTGATGGGGAGTCTGTGGCTACTCACCACGTGTAAGCGAGGGACGTTGGTCCTTTTTTGCTTAGTTTTGAGTATTTGCATGCCTAGTCATCGGCTAGGCGGGGGCCTTTGGCCCCTCAGTCCGCGAATCCCCGTGCCTTGATGCCGGGGATGCGTCTTCCTTGAGTACGGGGAGTCCCTCTCCGACTCTTGACTGGTTGGTGGTACTTAGCTTTGGTCCGCTACCACCTGCCAGGAGGTTCTGGCTTCGAATGTACTTCTGACTTGGTCGCAGGGGTGGCGGCACGTAGACGTCATGCTGTGGCCCGCTGTTGCTGGGCGGTTGTGGTAGGATCCCTGTGTGGGGGTGTTTTCTTTACCGATTTATGGTTCCCCTGCCAAGAGACAGAAGGGAGGCCTTACACGAAACCTGATGGTTTCAGTTCTAAGCATCGGTGTCGGAGCAGAGTTTTCTCTCCGGCCGACCCCCAAGTATTGTGGGTTTGTCCTACTTTGCCATACTTGTTTTCGTCGGACGTCTCTGCAGCCTGCGGCTCAGCAGGGTGCTTCTACTCTCCCGTTCTTTGGGCAACCCTTGGGCTGCCATGGGGGTAGTGAGTGGCCCGCATAAGTCTGACTCGAGACTTTTGGAAGGCTGTAGGTTTGGGGCGTGGAGACCGGCTTGAGGCCTCCTTCCCTTTCTAGCGGCGTTTTTCCTCCCAGGGTTTGTCTGTGGTCCCAGGCCGCCTTTAATACTTCACAAGTATATTGTGCGCATACGCGGGAGAGCTTGTTGCTCCTCGGCGAACAAAGGCCGGCCGGGTCTAAGTCAGTCTTCGGTTCATCAACCCTTCTCCAGCTATTCCTCCGGTCAGCTCGCAGTTTCAGCTGCGCGAGCTACAGTCGGAGGCCGATATCCTGTTCAGGAAAAGGGCGATAGGAGACGTGCCTCTGTCTCAAGGGGAAGAGATCTGTACTCCCGGTTCTCTCTGGTTCGCAAGAAGGACGAGAAAGAGTTCAGGTCCATTCTGGATTTGCGACAAGCAAACAAGTGGATTCACAGAGAGAGGAATTTCGCATGCTATCGTTGCATCAGGTTTTCTCCTCAGCTACAACAGGGAGATTGGCTCTGTCATAGGTCTACAGGATGGGTACTTCCGGCGATTCCGAGTCGGCGCCAATCATTATCAGTACCCAGTACTGCCAGTCGGGCTGCCCTCTGCGCCCAGAACATTCTCGAAGTGCATGACGGTGGTAGCTGCACACCTGAGGATAAACGAGGTGTTTGTCTACCCGGACCTGGACGATTGGTTGATCAAGGCCTCCTCTTTCTCGGAAGCTCTAGCACACTTCCAGAAGACGTGCGTTCTTTTGAACAAGCTGGGGTTGCACATCGACATGTCCAAGGCTGTCCCGATTTCGGTCCAGTGCATATAGTACTTGGGAGCCTCCATCGATACGCTGTCAGCAAGCGTGTCTCCTTCGGAGGAGAGACGATTATCGCTCCTTCGGAAGGCTTAGGCTCTTATGACCGCTCCATCTCCAACAGTGGGGACGGTGTCTTCTCTACTGGGGTCGATGGCCTCTGGTATCTTCCTCACGCCACACGCACGGCTGCACATGAGACCTTTGTGGAGTGCTTGGAGGATCAGTGGGATCAGAGGAGAGGATCATGGGACGACAAGATACGACTGTCTCTGCATGCTCTTCAGTCTCTGAAGTGGTGGTGTTCGGCGGAGAATCTCCTCAGAGGGGTTCCCTTTCACAAGGACATTCCCGCACACACTATCGTGACGGATGCGTCTCGCCACGGCTGGGGGGGCACATTCCGGAGACTTACGGATACAGGGAATGTGGTCCCCGTTGGAGTCCACGTATCATATCAATCTCCTGGAACTCAGAACTGTTCACTTGGCACTGAATGCGTTTGTTACGTCCTTCCAGACCAACTCTCTGCTTGTACAGACGGACAATACGCCCACGATGTATTGCCTCACCAAGTAGGGGGGTTCGAGATTGCGCACTCTGTCGCAGGAGGCGCAGGCGATCTGGCGCTGGCTGCTAGCCGGAGGACTGTCGATTATGGTTACCCATCTGCTAGGTGTGCAGAAGGTTCGGACAGTCGCACTGTGCAGACTGATTCAGGAAGACCACTAATGGGTCATAAACGACGAAGTACTAGGAGAAGTCTTCGCATGGTGGGGGACTCCAGACGTAGATCTGTTCTCCACCGCCGAAAGCAGCAAATGCTGAGACTTCGCCTCCGGGTACTACCAGCAGGGGACGCTGGGGTATGCGTTATGGATTACCTGGTCGAACAGCTTTCTGTACGCTTTTCCGCCCATTCCCCTGATTCCGGCGGTACTCATCAAACTGTCCCAGTCCAGGGCGCGGATGATCCTGATTGCCCTGGAATGGCCCAGGCAGTGGTGGTTCACAGACCTGCTTCACCGGTCTCTCCTTCCTCACATACGGCTGCCGTGCAGGCCGGATCTTCTCACGAAGTTAGGGGGGGCAGATGTTGCACCCCAACCTCTCGTCTTTGAGTTTGGCGGCATGGCTCCTGAGTAGTGCGTTATGTCCATTTGAATCTACCAGAAGTTTGTATGGACATACTGAAGGAGGCTAGGCGACCTTCCACTAGAACTTCTTATGCTTACAAGTGGAAGAGGTTTTTGCATCTGGTGCAAGTTCAAGGACTATGACCTATGGACGTAGAAGGAAGATGTCATCCTTTCATATCTTCTACACCTGGCGCAATCTGGCCTTAATGTCCATTGCATTGAGGTTCATCTTGCTGCGCTGACTGCCTACAGGACATGGCCTTTACAGACTTCCTTCTTTCAGGTCCCTGTGATCAAAGTGTTTTTTGGGAAGGCTCGAAGACGGTGTTCCCTGCTGTCCGGCTTCCTTCGCCTTCATGGGAATTGAACGTGGTGCTGTCCTGGTGGATGAAGGGGCTTTTTGAACCTATTCATAAGGCTTCATTGCAGCACCTGTACTGGAAGGCGGCGTTCCTCGTGGCCATTACATCGGCCCGCAGGGTGAGGGAAATTCAGGCGTTGTGTGGCCAGGAACCTTATACTGTATTTCATGCTGCTAAGGTTGTTCTGCGTACTCACCCTAAAAGTTCTTCCGAAGGTTATATCTGACTTCCATGTTAACCAGACTATAACTTTGCCTACGAGTTTTCAGGGTCCTTCATCTCCAGCGGAACGGTCTCTGCGTTCCCTGGATGTTAGGAGGGTGTTGAAATGTTATCTGAATAAAACCAAGGATATTCGTAGGTCAGAATAATTGTTTATCAATTATGGATCAGTCAGGACCGGTCTTGTTACCTCTAAACAGTCCATCTCGAGGTGGATTGTGTCCTGTATACAATTGTGTTACCAAAAGGCTGATAAGACCTTAGGGGGTAAACCTACGGCTCATTCCACCAGGGGCAAAGCTGCCACGACTGCTTTGCTCCGTAGTGTTCCGCTTGCAGATATCTGCAGGGCAGCCACTTGGAAGTCGGTCCATACCTTTGTTAAGCATTACTGTCTGGACACTGTTGCCAGGGCAGATGCTCGGATTGGGCAGGCTTCGCTGCGAAATCTGTTCGCACAGTAGTGGTGTTATTTCTCTTTTCTCCACCGCCGCTTTGGTGTGGGGATGGGCTTGCCATTCTATTCACTAGATTATGACTATACACAGAGATCCCCTACTACAGAAGGAGTAGTTTCTGTCCTGTAACTCCAGTTCTGTAGTAGGGGTATCTCTGTTATAGTCATAAGCGCCCGCCCTCCTCCCCGGTGGAGAGAGATATTCATGTAAGAAATACTACAGGTCTGGCGTGTTACGCCTTCAAAAAGAACTGAAGGTGGAAGGGACCTGCAGTGCATTCTGGGATACTGTGAGGCTTCTGGGAAGTTCTCTTAAAGGCACAGTATCCTGTTTTGAGCCACATAATGGCAGCCTATGGGGCTTGTCTGTCCAATTCTTCCTCTCTATCATTCCAGAGGGTTTTGCTGTTACAGGCAAGGTTTTCTCTGTAAGAAAACCCTGGACAGGCTGTGCTGTTTGTGGACTTTTGGTGGAATTTCTGGTCGAAGTACTGGACAGTGTAGCCTGTGGATATAGGCTGCATTATCTGTCTTTAAATTCTCTCTTAAGTGTCTGTGCAGTTCTGCATGTTTGGACAACTTAAGAGATTATTTTTGATTGCTCCGGGGTCCGCGCACATGGGCGGGACTATTCACTAGATTATGACTATAACAGAGATACCCCTACTACAGAACTGGAGTTACAGGACAGAAACTACTCCTTCCTTCTTAATGAGTTGGGGGCTTCCCATTTTTGGACATCTGGCTCAAAGCAAAAAGAATTGGATGAGGATGGACACCTGTGGGACCCTGAACCCCTTCCTATACAATACATAGACTCCAATCAGGATGGTTCCCACAACAGTAGTTTCTACTCTACTTGGAAGCTCTTTTTGAGGGTGAGTGAAAGAACTAGTGGCTTATTTCAGATGCTGGGTTTTAGCGTTTAGAACAGCGCTGGTGAATATACATTCACAGTTGCCTGTGTTAAACCCGAACAAGAGGCAAGAACATTCTTTAGTTTGGCCTCTAGGCACATGCTTACTCCTCCACACGGGGATGTCATAGTTAACCGGGACCTAAATATTATGTGCAATGAGGAATACCGCTCGACACAGCTGGTGGTACAGTTAGGGGCAGTTTCCATGGAGGGCAAAGAATCGCTACTGGGATTAGGTTTAGAAGAAGAAGGATTATACACACTATTCTGCTGAGCACAAGACCTATGCTAGGCTCGACGACGAGTCTCCTAGCTGTAGTTAGAATAGGAGCAAAGGCTCTGTCTGACCACATCTCAATATTGGCCATTTTACAACTGAGAGAACCGCACAGGCTACCAACTGACGTCTTAGGGATAACCTTCTCTACAGCGAACAGAACAGGGAGGAAATCAAAGCAGCTATCACACAGTACCTCAGGAAAAATGATAAAGGGAAAATAGGCCAACATATATTTTGGGGATCGTTCAAGGAGGAAACTAAGCAGGGCGGATCTTTGCGTGCAAGTTGTGTGCTGGTTGGCGAAGGGATTTTAAGCATTCGAAATATTACATACGATTACTAGCCAGCCCAAGTAAGGAATATGGTAGAATGGTACAGTGATAAGAGCGAATAACATTGGTGCTTTATAGATCAGATCATAGCTGGCACACACATTTGTCAAACAGTATGGCTTCCCGGGAAATGCAGAGATTGGGAGTTAGGTTTGTCTCCAGTGATGCTTGGGTTGTGGGAGCCATCACCCAGGTTCCTCAATTCTGGTGATACAATGTGTTTACATAGACAATTTATTTTTTACTAAGCACGAATGTGGCTATATTTTTTTTAGCATTATGCTATATGACAATAAATGTGCTCCTTCTATTGGTCAAGAAGTGCTCCATACTGTCAAGCCCATCTTTATGGACAGGTTCATTTACAGGTGTAAAGGGATTTCACATCGTTGGCTACTAAAATCATGTTTTCTTTCCAAGTAATATTGTCCACTTTAGTGAGAAAGTCAAAGTATTGTCTGATGGTAGCATTTTAACGAAATTTGCAATGTAAAAGTCAACAAACTCTGGCAGTCTTTCACTCAGTGAATTATTACAGGAGACTTTCGGTCTACCTCCTTTTGCAACTGTTGGGTTCTTGTGGACTTTCGGTAAGAAGTAAATAACTGTAGTCTTGGGAATAGAAATATTTAGATAATTATGTTCCTTCTGAATCCCACAATTATATTTAAGGTCATTGTGTCAGACCTTTGAAGAGCCTCGGTTTCTCTCTATTTTCCTAGTCGGTCCACAAGGTTTGGAAAATCCTAGGTATGGAGAAGATAACCTGGACTCTGGAAAAAAGATTGAAAGATTTTGAAAAACTATATAGCCCTAGCGTAGCGCTCTTAGCCTCTGTATTTAAGGAAATCACTTGCCCTAAATATCTTAAGGACCTAAGGTTGTCTGCCCTAAAAGGGGATCTGATACAATAACTACTTTGAATGTGGCTGAGCTGAGATCCCCCCCTTCCCCCCTCCCACTTACTTGGATTCACAGTTCACAGGGGTTTGAATGCATCCGAATGGGATGTCAAATTAGCCCTGGTACTCATGGTGGAGGCAGGGTTAAAGTAGCGGGGTTTGATACATACACCTGCCTACAACCTGAGTGCAGCAGTGTACGTAAGCCTTTTCCAGAAGTTAATAAACAAAGCAGTCTATAAATTGTATTAGCAAACAAATATTAACGCAAAGTACAGGATGAAGCGGTGTTCAGTAAAAGCTGTTAACCTAGGCAAGTTAGGACAGATTTTCCCCATGGTTGGCCAGACTGAGTTCTCCGAACTTAAGTGGACTTAGGAGAAATAAAGATGTGGGATTTGCATATGTGTTTTGGAGGGTAGAGGGACTTGGAGAGCTGTACAGGTGGTGAAGTTTACAGGGATATGACTTCATAACTTAATCTAGTGTTTTCTACTTCCTTTGCCAGCATGTTTTATTTTTTGGGAGGTAATTGTGTGATTTGATGTTTGTTTTGTGTATGAGGGCATGTGATGTAGTTTTTTTCTGCATGATGCCATAAAGTGTTCTTTTCGAGTGTCATTGTGGCTTGAAGATTGAGATCTGTTAGTTGCTTGTCTTAGTCTTCGATTGATGTATATTTTTCAAGTTGGTCTTGCCTCAGATTTACCTCTATTATACGTATCTTCTCAGTGAGGCGAGAGTGCGTAATGTACTCTTGTTTATTCTCTGCAGGGAGAAGGCAGGCTGCAGCATTTTCAATTGCTGGAAACTGTTTAGGTTAGAGTTTAAGAGGCCTAGGCAGGAACTGTGGCAATACACCAGACGACTCTAGAACAACGCTTTTACAGTAGATAATCAGTGCACCAAGTAAAACATTATCTGGAGTTTTTAAAAGTCGAGTGAAGTGGTTTCTTCCTATGGAAGGGACCTGAAGAGAAGGCAACCAAACAGCAGTGCACAATCATGTACTTACGTTTTGAAAACCTAACATAAACCAAGTGGAAAAGCCTTGCAGGCTAGTTTCAGATGAGAATGCTGTTGCTGAAGAGAGCAATCTTTCTCTTTGTGGTTTGTTATGAGACCCTTAAGGTTCATCCATTAGGTTTTGGAGGTAGTTGCAATGTTGCTGGTGAAGATTAATTGTCAGATTTTATTTTGTCACAGCAAGATCCACATGCATTCTCCAGTCAAGAACATGACCCATGTGATGCTGACTAACCTATGCAAATGAAAGTTAAATAGAATGAAGAAGGCATTCGAACCTTCCCGTTAACATAATTCTTTGGGACAGCTTGTGCTTATTACAGTATGGCACTGATCCCAAGAGGCAGGCCAGGGTCTTCAGTATGTTCATGGGAAAAGCATGGTTGACTGTGTAGAAGTCTGTGGATTGGGATAAGAAAATTACCATGCATACCATTGATGGTGGTCAAAAGCAGAAGGCCTTTAGGAAAACTAACTCAAATTGGTTTCTTCTAGTAGGCTGAAAGCCAACTTTGAATTTCATTGTGATATTGTACCTTTCTGTTTTTAACTAGAATGCCACTGTCATTGCCAACATGTGGATTTGTATGAAACTGTTGAGTTGTCTGTGTAGCTTTTTGACCTATGTACAACAATAATAGATTTCATGGTGTGAGAAAAGGAGTAATTTTGAACTGCAAACACAACCTAATGTAATACATAATAATGTGGAGTTTTGCAGTGTTCACAATTAACACGACACAACTTACAGGTGGCCCAAAAGCACACCAAAGATGTATTGAGCATCACTCCTCATTACAAGGGAGATGCAAATGCTGTCTTAGAAAGCCATGGTTGTCTGCATGTGCTGCAGCAACAAATGGTGGATGGAATGCTGAATAAATCAAACATTCACCCCAAGTCAAGAGATCTGGGTTAAATCAATGGTTCTTTTGCTCACTATGCCAATCCAGTTTGGACCCAGCCATATGCAGTTCAATCTTGACCCTGTTCCTCACAGGAACAGTCCAGCCCGACCTGCCAACTGGGTCCTCCCTGAACTTGAAACAAGCATCCTGGGACCGTTTTGGAGTATCACCCCTCATCAGCCAGACTAGCTTGAAACCTGTGGCCCAAAGAGTATATCCATCCCACTTAGGGAAAAAAATGCTGCGGCAACAAGTGATGGAAAGAATGCTGAATAAATCAAACATTCACCCCAAGTCAAGACATTGTTCTTTTGCTCACTACTTCACCCCAGTTTGGACCCAGCCATTCACATATCCGTCTTGACCCTGCCCCTCATGTGGACCGTCCAGCCCGAACTGCTAAGCCGGGTCCTCCTTGGACTGGAAACGAGCATCCTGGAACCGGTTTCGGGGTATTACCCCTCTGATAATGATGCCAGACTAGCTTGAAACCAGTGGCACAGCGAGCAAGGGACCCACGTCTGGGCATACCCACCTCACTAAGGCATTAACCAAGATCTGTGACTGGGGGTGAAAGTTTGATTTGCTCAGCATTTCGTCCATCATCTGTTCTTTTTGCATTTGTCGCCCTGAGTGGTAAAGGTATACCCAAACGTGAGTCCTGGACTCGCTATGCCACCTGATTCAAGCTAGCCTGGCTGATGAGGGGTGATACTCCAAAACAGGTCCCAGTATGCTTCTTTCCAGTCCAGAAAGGACCTGGCCTGGCAGATTGGACTGGACTGTTCCTATAGGGAGCAGGAACAAGACTGATTAGCACATGGCTGGGTCTAAATTGGAATGGCATGGCGAACAAAATAAAAAAAAATATTTAACCCAGATCTGTACCTGGGGCTAAATGTTTGATTTGTTCAGCTTTCGTCTATTATCTGTTCTTTTTGCAAATGATTGTATGGATAAGCAGCTTTGAGAGTGGGACTCTCCAGTTGAGCAATGAGGAAGTCCGTGATTGTTCAGGCATCTGGTATTCTAAAGTTTTAGATCCTTTTTGAAGAACGTTGAAATAATGGTTCCAAAAACACATTTGAAGTGTTAACTAAATCTTTTTTTCCTGGCTTTGGTGTTTGATGATAAATAGATGATATTCATTGTTAATTAAGACTTTATGAACAGAGAACATATGAATGCAAATAAAAAGCACATTTCCAACAAGTATAACATGCAGATTTAAATGGGAAAGAGAACATGCAGGTGTCTAATCTTCATAATAAGAGTGTGGTTGGGTCCCGGGGCTGGATACCTGGGTGATGCGAGAATTGTGATATGTGCTTGTGGTTAGTAGCTTAGTGGTAACTTTTCTGAAGAATCGTGAGCAGGAACAGAAATAACCTTGCCAAACTGGAGAGCACAAGTTGATCAACGTAGACCGCACAAGGAAATCACATCAATAATTTTCTGAAAACAATTGTCAATAATACTTTCCTTTGCGCAAAAACACACCTGTCTGAGTCACACAGAACTGTAGTTCTTTAACAAGTATCCCTCCCTTCTTCTGATTTTGGTACCACTGCATTTGAATACCCTGCAGACCGTGGGAACTTCTTCACTCATACCATTCTAAAACATTTCTCAAATTGCTGAAGCTCTTGTAGGCCTCCCATCCACTGCTTATCTAGGCATCTTCCTCTAAGGTGTGTTTGAGATGTACTGTTTCTAAAGACATTGGGATGTTCCAAGTTATCTCAAATTTGTGAAATATGTATGTTTTGAGGTATGTCATCAGTCTGTTCTGCCATTCTTAAGTATTCCAAAGCTTTCTGCAGTTTTGTACTTATTCATGGATGGAATTTAAAAACTTGCTATATCTTACTGGTAAGAGCTCCCATGAACTATTTGCGCTGTTTTAGCCCACCAAAATATGAGACTTTGAGATGGAGAAGCGAGGGCTTGTACGAGGGTCAAGTGAAATACAGAGAACATTGTGGCAGAAACATACAATTTGAGAGTGGGGTGGTGGTATTTGTAACGAGCAGTGAGGATTTTGAGAGTATGCAGCTGCGAGAGTGATGAGAATTTGCTGTGGCATCCCAACTGGAGTAGAAGGCGAACTGAGATCGAGCAAGCAATTTGTGGATTTGTAGAAAGAAGCAAAAGTTGATGGGTAGGTTTGAGCTGGCTGCTGAACTTAGGCGAGGCTATTGATAACATGCACTTGAAGTTGTGGGCGTAGATTGCCCTTGGTATCTTCTTTGGTATGGACGTATTTGGAGCAGGCAGCAAACATTCTACTGGGAAGCTTCCAGGGATAGGTAGTTAAAGCTTTTTGCTAGATCGAGCAGACAGCATGGGTTGTGGGGAAATGACCGGAGAAGGTAGAAGGAGTTGGGTGTTGGAGAAGGTGAATGAATTGTAAAGTGCCTTGGACAAGCAGCTGTGATTGTTTAAGTGTTGGGGGCAGACCTATTGCCATGAGGGGATAAATGGTATGCATCTAGAATCCCCAAAATTGATATGTTAGTGGCAGTTTTGCAGGAGGGGATATGGCTGTCATTGGGGTTCCAGTGCTTGGCAATAGAAAACTGCTGGAGCTAGCTGTGATTTGGAAGGTATTTCGGAGGATTAAATCCAGTGAATTTATTTTTTAATCATGATTCTTCTCGATTGTCAGCCGATTGCTCCAGCCACAGATGCAGATGAGGAGCTGCAGTTGCAGCTCGCAATCAGCCTGAGCAAAGAGGACCATGAGAAGGTACCACTTGGGAAAAAGATAATGGGTGCTATGCTTGTAATGTGATTCAAAAATCTGCTAGGACATTTGGTGATGGTGATAACGGCACAGTTTTCCGGCTTGGCTTACTATGATCGAATTATCTTCTGGGTTTTCTTACAGCTATATCTTTTTCCTGGCTGAACCTTCCTACTGGCGATTAATCTAAAATAACATTTTCTTTAGCAAAGTTGTGACCGGCATGTGCCATGAGGCATGATGCAAGCAAGCTTTATTATGCCTTTGCTGCTGCTTCTCTAGGTAAATGGTTTCGTTTTTTGATGCAGGAAGTACCGTCTGGCCCTGGTGAAGGATCTGTTCTCCAAACGTCGTTTGAAGTAATGCATAAAGCGGAGAAGAAGGAGGTAAATAGCTTTATACTACCTTTTACAACTGTACTAACTCTAACAAGCGTGGGTTTGTTGGGCCGTTGGTTTAGTGAAAATGTATTAATTATTTTTGTGACACTTGCATGACAGACAAGTTGGCTTGGAAGGGCTAATTGTTTGTGTTTTTTGACAGTTAAGGTTGCAACCTATCAAGCTTGTGAATCACTTTCAAATTTAACATGAATTTGATTGCCCTAAGGTACTGGTTTTCCTGTCGGGCTTTTTGTTGATTTTGTGAACCATTCACACTCCATGGACACCGAGCTATGACCCACTACTTTTTTTTTTGTTTTTTTTTTGCAACATACGGGCCGTTCTTTATTGATTTTAGAAAGCTTCAGTGGCGTCAAGTAAACCCTGTGAATGGTGTACAGATGATTCCTTTTAGCCATGCCGGCTTTACTATGTCATACAGGAGTTTACACGAAGTCTGCCACAGAGTGTCGCAATCTTGGCCTGCTAAAACAGTCCCCCATACATCTTGAGCGAGTTTGAACTCTCCGTCCACAGCCTCGAACACTGCCTGGTACCAGTAGGAGACTTCTTTCTTCCCTCGAGGTCTGGTCACTAGATTGAACTCTAAGTCGGAACCTACCCCGAATAAGCCCCCCTTAGTAGATTGTAGCTGAGCCTGCACCCAGCTAGCCAGCTGGAGGTATTTGAATCTAGATAGACCAGGCCCAACCCTCTCACTTAGTTGTTCCCATGTTAACCATGTACCATCTGAGATCAGGTCCCCCCAGACTGCCAGGCCCGATTCCCTTTATGGGACTGCCAAGCTATCCCTCAGACATTTTGGACCCCCGGGTAAATCCCACAACGGGGCCATGCTAGAGAAGTAACCCAAAGTGACCGACCTCCTCAAGTCTGCCCATGTTTTTGCCATGCCCTGCAACACCTTAAGCCTTACTTTCTTGAAGAATTTAACATCTCCAAACTTAAACAAAAAACCCCTCCACCGGTAAATGTGCACCTTGAAGCATTGCTAAAACATCCCTCCTATTCCAGTGTTAATCGGCATAAAGAGCATTCGGGCATGCGAGAGTTGGGAGGCCCAAGCGTAAAGCTGAATATCAGGGAAAGCCAGACCCCCCCTTCTCTCTTCGGCGTCTCAGCTTCTTCCAGGCTAATCTCGCATATTTGTACCCCCAAACTAAAGAGTTGATATCCCTCTGAATTTGATCAATTTGAGTTTTATCAATTTACAGTGGGATGCAGTTAAAAAGAAAGGTTATTTTAGGAAGTATTGACATTTTAGCCAGGTTGGCTCTACCGATGATCGAGAGAGGCAACGAAGTCCAGATCTTCATCAGCTTCACACACTCTCTCGCCACCCGAGTCAGATTAGCCTCAGCAATCTTGGCTATATCTTGAACTATATTGACCCCTAAATATCTCATTCTGGGGCTTATCTGATACTGGTACTGGCTTGCCAACTGGTTCCAAACCATCACCTCGGTTTTAGTCACATTAATTTCTTACCCCGAGACTATGCAGAAATCCTGGGCTTAACTGATGACCGCTGGGAAGGCCCTGTCAAGGTCAGCCGTAAAGATTAAAATATCGTCGGCATACAGGGCTACCTTCCTCTCCCACTCTCCGTATCTAAAAGACTGAATGTTGATATCCTCCCTTTACCGTTGAGCGAATGGCTCGATGTATTGGTGGAAAAGGAGAGGGGAGAGTGGGCAGCCCTGTCTAGTGCCACTAGATAGGTTAAAGGCTGCTGAAACCCTGCCGTTTACCAACAACCTATCCGAGGGGCACTTGTAGATGGATTGTACAGTGCAACAAAACTTCTCGCCAAGATTGAATTTCTTCAAGGCCCCTGACAGGTATGACCTGTTCACCCTGTCGAAGGCCTTGGTGGCGTCTAGAGTAATTGCAGCCAAAGGTATGGCGTATGTAGATGCCAAATCAATTGCCCCAATAAGATTGTAAGTTAGGTATGATCGCTGGCTGTCCTTCACAAAGCCCTTCTGATCTGAGTACAGGATATCCCCAGCCACTGTACCCAGACGTGATGCCATTATAGATGTAAAAATGTTATAGTCGGGATTCAATAAAGATATGAGTCTGTAAGACCCACAGTTGGACGCTGCTTTCCCTGGTTTCAGTATCAAGACTATAGTAGCCTCGTTCCATGAGTTTGGTTGGATCAGGCCTTCTTGCAAGATCTGATTAGCTTGGTTATAATAGGGATAGCCTGATCTCCTATTACCTTATAGATCTCGGAAGGTAAGCCGTCTGGCCCTGCGGCTTTTCCGTTCTTAGTGTTAAAGATTGACTCCCTTTCTTTGGAGCAGGAGATGTCTCTATCCAGATATCGTTGTTGCGCCGTACTAAGAGAGGGAAGCGAAATATCTTTGAGCCACCTCCGAGCATACTGGCTATCTACATTGCCATCCTCATAATAGATAATCTGGAAGAAAGATGAAAAGCATCCCCAATTTCCTCATCCGTGACTGAAATGCCCCTTTCATCTCTGATCTCTCTAATATAGCTCCTTGCTCGGTCTGATTTACTCTTCCAAGCAAGGAGCTTGCCCGCTCCTTTACCATATTCAAAGTGTGAGATCATACTGGCTTCCCTGCTTCGAATAAACCTGGTGTTCAAAATACTTTCAAGCTGGGTGTTAGACCTGGCATCTTTGGCATGGTGTCCCACTATCTTTTTGCCTCTCCTCCTGTATTTATTTTTTTTAAAATATTTTTTATTAACAAATCAAGCAGGGCAGTTATACATACATAAGAAATAATATGCATCGTGTGGATCACATGAGCAAAGCAACTCCGATCATTGTTACAAGCATATAGAAAGACACATGCATTGAGACATCAATATTACTATTCTTAACGTGCACAGTCAGTGTTATTCTGGGGCACTATCATTGTCTGTAAGGTCCGGGGGTCACAGATGTCACCACGGAACTTATTCCAAGCCCCCCATATTTTCTACCATTTCTTGGGGCACCCACGGTGTATGAATACTGACTTCTCAGCCACCATCATTTCATCCATATCCTTGCACCACTTACGGAGGGTCGGCAGTGTTTCAGAGCCCCACAATAAAGCAATATTACGTTTTGCCACCACCATGCCCAACATTACCCAATCTTGCTGTCGATGATTTAAGTCGTTCGGTTCCCATATGTTCAACAAACAGCGACGGGGCTCAGGCCCCATGGAAATATCTATAGTCTGAGAAATTGTGCGCATGACTGCCGTCCAAAATGCTGCTATGTGTTTACAGTCCCATATAGTATGGTAGAACGTCCCCTCATCTCCACAATGTCGTAAGCAATATTTATGTGAGGTGGATCCAATCTTAAATAGCATCATTCTAGTGTAGTACGTACGGTGTAGTATTTTAAGTTGAACTAGCTTGAGTCTGGAGGGTATGGCTGTCTCTCGGGGGGAGGAAAGGGCCTCTTGCCATTCACTCGTCAAAATCACCCACGTCTCTGGACCAGTTCTGTCTTAGTGTGGACGTCACGTCAGGAAGGTTGTTTATCAATTTTCAGTATGTCAAAGAGGTGGCCCTGTCTGGCATATGTTCTGTCAGAAGCCTATCTTCTAGAGGGGAGGGATCCTGCAACTCAGCATCTTCAGGTATGACCGATTGGAGTGCATGCCTGACTTGAAGGTATCTGAACTTCAGTCTGTGTCATTTCGTAATGCGTTTGAAGGTAGAAGAAGTCCACCATCCTCCCTCTCTTCCAGAGGTCACCCACCACTGAGATACCTATGTTATCCCAGTTCCGTAATCCCGCACTGTTGCGAAGGAAACCCAGCCTGTAGGAGTCCCAGAGTGGTGTCATTAGTGTGATCGCCCCAGAACATTTAAGACGCTTATTTGCCTTATACCACAGCTGAACCGAGGGTCGCGTGGGCCCGAGTAGGTCTGAGGCGGCGGCTGTTGTAGAGGTTACCCAACAGCCCCTTACTCTCCAAGCAATGTCTATCCGCCAGATATGCCGGGTCGGTCTGTGGGGCATGTAACCAGTAATTTATCTGTTTAAGATGGGCCGCTCAGTAATATAATTCCAAGTCAGGAAGCGCTATTCCCCCATCATACCAACTCTTTGTCATCTTAGCCTGCGCGATACGAGGAGGCCTCCCATCCCATAAGAGATTTGAAACGGTAGCAGCAATGGTTCTGAAATAAGAGTCCGGGACTAGAAATGGCGTATTCTCGAGGACATATAAAAATGGCGGGAGCGCCGTCATTTTGTATAGGGCCGCCTTTCCCAAAAGTGTAAGCGGGAGAATCCACCACACCTTGACGTCACGCTTAAAGCGCTCTAGATGGGGGTTAAGATTTAAAGCGGAAAATTCGGTGGAGTCAGAGGTGATATAGATACTCAGGTATCTAAACGCCGTCTCGGTAATGCGTAAGGGGCAACCCACGGGTAGAATAGGTGGAGGACCAATCAGTACATGAAGAACAGATTTGGACCAATTTATTGTATAGCCCGACACCCTACCGAACTTTTCATAGACATTCAACAATTCTAGGATGGATTTCCTGGGGGAAGTGAGGTATAGCAAAATATCATCCGCATATAAGGATATGCGGTCCTCCCATGTATTGGTCCAGGAAAGTCCCTTGATGGAGGGCTCCCATCTGATCCAAATGGCAAGTGGCTCCAGGATCAGTACAAAGAGCAGCGGAGACAGTGGGCACCCCTGTCGCGTACCTCGACCAAGCGGGAAGTCTCGGGAGATACGTCCATTAGCCGCCACGTGTGCCAGGGGCTTGCTGTAAAGGAGGCGAACCCAGGCGCAGAATTTCGGGCCAAAGCCCATGTGGCGGAGTACCGCAAACAGGTATGGCCATTCCACGGTATCAAACGCCATAGTGGCGTCTAAGGAGAGTATGACTGCTGGCTCCCGAATATATTGTGTGCGTGCCAGAACCGCATAGAGCCGCCGTAAATTAAGTGCCGTGCTGCGGTGTGGCATAAATCCAGATTGGTCCGGATGCACTAAGGTGGAGAGGTGAGGGGTAAGCCGTATCGCTAGCAGTTTGGCTAGGATTTTGGGCTCTGCATTTATCAGAGAGATTGGGCGATAAGATGCGCAATCCGTCTCTGGTCTACCGGGTTTGTGGATCGCAACTATGGTGGCGAGCAATTGGTCCCTTGGCAGCTCTCCTGCTTAAAGACTATGAAGAAACATTTCAAGTATGAAGGGAGCAGAGATCTGTGCAGTCCGTTTATGCAGTTCTACCGGGAATCCGTTAGGGTCCAGTGCCTTACCCGACGCAAGTGAGTAGGTCGCAGTCTGAAGTTCTTCTGTGGTAATGTCCGCCTCTAACAGGAGCGCCGCCTCAGGGGAAAGTTGAGGGATAGTCAAATCCTTGATATAGTCATACGCCTCTGCAGATGTGCAAGTTGCTCGAGGGTCATACAATTGCTCGTAATGATCGGCCACGATGTCCACTATACCATCCGGCTCAGAGACCAATGAGCCTGTGGGAGAGAGCAGCTGCTTTATAACCCTATTCGCTCGGTCTTTCTTATCATGCCAGGCTAGCATCTTACCCGCTTTATCTCCTAGTTTGTAAATCCTATGCCTAGTTGTCTGGAGGCGCGCTAACGTAGCTTCCTTGTGACATGCCACATAAGCTGTTTGCTTAAGTTGGACCTCTCTGGTGGTTTCAGGTGAAGGGTGCGCCGCCTGCTTTGACAGTGCGGTGGTGAGTTCCTCCTCCAGGTTGTCTAATTCCACCCTTTGTGTCCGTTTGTGACTTATCGAGGCTATGGCTTGTCCACGCAGGACCACCTTATAGGCCTCCCAGAGTGTACTAGAGGAGTCTACCGAGCCTGCATTCTCTTGGAAGAATTGCCCGGTAGTGACTGTGAAGTGTTTCATTATAGAGCGCACTTGCAGAAAGCCGGCATGAATCGGGAACATACGTCTCCTAGGGGTCTGGTAATGTGTGTATTTGAGCAATAACGGAGAATGGTCTGATATGCCCCGAGGATGTACAACTATCTCCTCTATACCGGGCAAGCCATCTGCCGAGGCTAGAAAGTAATCAATGCGTGTTTGACAGTTGTGGACCCCTGAATAAAAAGTGTACTGTCTCTCGCCAGGGTGTTTGTGTCGCCAACCATCTGGAAGTCCCATTGCCTCTATGAAACCAAGGAGACGCCGCCCACCCTGTACCTGCAGTCTGGCGGGGTATCTATCCAATGTGTCGTCCATAATATCGTTAAAGTCGCCCCCTATAAGTAGCCTTGCAGCAGGTAATGTTAGAAGGAATGCCGTGAGGGCAATGTGGTCTTGAGCATGAAGGGCCAGAGGTATATAAAAAGAGACCAAATTAAACCATCGTCCTTCCCATTGGCATGTCAGTGCTGCAAAGCGGCCCAGATCGTCCACTCGTGTCTTTTGTATCACCAGCGGGAATGTCTTTCTGATGAGTATCCCTGTACCTCTAGAACCAGAGGAAAACTCTGCATGGGCAACCATGCGATATCCCCACCTATCCAGAGCCTTGACAGTAGAGCCCACTAGGTGTGTTTCTTGCATCAGTGCTACCGCGGGGCCACACCGCTTTAAATGCTGTAGAACCAAACCTCTCTTTACTTTATCTCCCAACCCACGGACATTCCATGCCATTATCGTGAAGGCAGTTTGGGGAGACTTAGGCTCCTGTAAAGCAAAGTCAGCCATCAGAGATGCAAGAAGTCTTCAAATATTCAAAGTCACATTCGCTATATGTAGATCCATCACGAGCATAGTGTTGCCCCAAGAACAATGCAGTAACCCAACTCAAAAAAATACAACAAAACATGTACTCTCTTCTCCCAACTCCCATCCCCCCTCCCTGCCTAGCAAGCCTGCAACTGCCCGCCTCCCCAACTTAGCAGAGTGCTTTAACCCACCCAAAAGTGCAATACTTGCGAATCAGGGGTAATGAACTCCGTTAGGTTCTAGCCCTCTTCAGGCCCCAGGGCCTGCCATAGTCCAAACCTCAAAACAGCACAGTTCGAAAGGTCCTATACCCGCCCGACACGGCGGGAAACACTGGTATGTCTGCTCGATCTATTCCTCCTCCAACGGTCCCACCTGGCTTGATCCGCGGCTTCCAGAATCTCGATTCTCCGGGTCTTCATCCTCTTCCCTGCGGCGGCGAGAGCAGTTACCTCGCTCAGCTCGGCCAACCGGACGCCACCCTTCCAACCACTCGAGAGCCGACTCCGGGGTATCAAAGAACCAGGTTCGACTTCCAGCCACTACTCTAATCTTTGCAGGAAAGAGCATGGAGTATGGCAGTTCCTTTTCACGAAGTAGCTTTTTAACATCAAAGAAACTCCGTCTCCGCCTCGAGACAGCCGCAGTGTAGTCAGGGAAAAAGTTTATAGTAGAGTTCTGAATGCGGATTGGAGGCGAAATGCGCGCCGCTTGTAAGATTGCGTCTCTATCTCGAAAGTTGAAAAGTCTAGCCAATACCGGCCGACGAGGCACCCCCGGCTTTGATCTTCCTCCTGGGACACTGTGGGCACGCTCCACGGAGAAGAAATGAGAAAGTCCTTTAGGCTGCAATTTAGATTTTATCAGCTCCTCCACGTATAGGTCCATCGCCTGTGTGCCTTCAGTCTCTGGAATTCCAATAATTCTGACGTTGTTCCGTCTTGCCCGCCCCTCTTGGTCGTCAAGCTTATCCGTGAGTAATTTATTCTCTTTTTCAAGGTGCGCCACTGCCACCTGCAGTTCCGAGGTATCCACAACCAAGGATTTTGTCACCACCTCCACCTCTTTCACCCTGTCCGCCATTTTGTGTAGGTCCGCACGAAGAAGGGACACATCAGTGGATATTGTGCCAACAGTAGCCTGGACGTTGGCAAGAGCATGCATGATGTCCTAGAGTGTGACTTTAGGAGCCCCTTCTCCGTCTGGCGTCTTTTGCTGCAAAGAGCGTCCCTCCTGAGTTGTGGGAGAGTGCTTGCCGTATGCATATTTGTCCAATTTTTGTTGCGTAGCCTGGGTCCTGGGGCCCCTGCTCGACATGGCTCAGCAGATCAGGGTAGTTTCTGGGCCCAGAAAACTGTTTGCAGTGAGAGGTGCAGGCAGGCCCGTGACAGAGAATGCGCAGTGGGACGCAGCGCCGTGATAAGCAATGTGTAGGCACTGCCAAAGAAGATCAGCTGGGACTTATACCCCACCCTGTAGTTAGGGGCAGGCACTGATATAGCGCTATGCGGGGATTGTGGGCAGCAGAGCGGTGGGTGGCAGCAGGATCCGTCTCTTGACAATCCGCATCTGTTTGAGTCCATCAAGTGCTGCGAGCTGGCGCTCATCAGGGCCTCGGCGCCGGAGATGGGGGCAGAGGCGCAATTCAACCGGGCTTGAGCTTCGGCCAATCCCGCTGGGCCAAGCGGAACAGAACAGCTCCTCTGAGGTCGTGCGTCAAAGCCGCGGGGGTGAGGCTATGCAGAACCCTGGGGCAATGCCGCCAGGGGTTGCGGTACTCACTGGCGCTGTTCCGCTGTCCGCACAACCGGGGTTCCTCCACGGCGGGAAGTCGTATCAGGCAGCCGACTCTGGCAGCCCCAGGCAGCAAAGCAGGACAGATCGTTGGGCCCACAGCGGGAGACAAGAGGCAGAAGGCCGTAAGAGATACGGCAATATGATGAAAGTTCGCCGCGTGGGGTCCACCACCGGAAACAGCCGCGCTCCCCACCACACCACAGCGGGTCTCCCTCTGGGGCTTCAGATCAATAGAGTCCCCGGTCTGGTCAGTTCGTGTAGGCTGCTCCGCGTCAGGCAGCGATTTCAGCCGCGGGAGGTCACAGATGGCAACCTGGGTTCCTCCGCTCGGTGCCGCTCGAGGTCAGACGTTGGCTCCAGCCCCCGGAGCCCTGCAGTAGTCTGATTAAAGACCGGATGGATGCAAAGGGCTAGAACGATCACGGAGCCCAAAGGACTAAGCGGCCATCTTAGTTGGCCGTCAGCCACGCCCCCGACCCACTACTTTTTGATTGGCTACCGGCTACTGCAAATTAAGAGTTTGTTCAGGGCTACTGTTAAGCTGTGCTAGGTAATTTGTGAATGCTTCCAGAGCACTGTTTGCACAATAATCGCTCAGGCAATGTGGTGGCATGTGTTCCCATTGACTTGAACAGGGGACATATCAGACAGTTGGAAATGACCCACATTGTAGCCCTGAGTTGATGCCGGCGCTCAATTTCAAGACAGTGAGCTTTCTCTGGCAGGGCCACGCCGGTTT
Source organism: Lissotriton helveticus (assembly GCF_964261635.1). Taxonomy (NCBI): domain Eukaryota; kingdom Metazoa; phylum Chordata; class Amphibia; order Caudata; family Salamandridae; genus Lissotriton; species Lissotriton helveticus. The sequence continues at coordinate 1,261,203,979 of NC_136068.1, read as the reverse complement.
ATATCAAGCAGAAACAAATCTTCTGCCTAACGACAGTTCGATTTAATTAAGGAAGACGCACTCACTCGTATTTCCAGGAGTTTTAAGGCTGCTTTATTTCAAGAACGTTGCAGTACCAGACTGCTGCACTCTAGAGACTGACATCTTTTATTTCTAATAGCAACCATTTACTTCCTGTTTTCAGGTGTAGGCCATTATGGTGATTGCAGTTCACTTCTACAAAACAATTACTACACACATGTAAGTTTATAAATAAAAAAACATTTAAGGTGCATGTGTTATTTGAGTGCATTAATAAAAAAATTATTTTATTGGCCATAAATGCTTTGTGTCCATTTTGTAATTATGTACATTCAGTTCATGCTCCCTGGTGAGCGTTCATAGAGTTAATTCACAATTCACAAGTATCTCAATTTACTTGCTTTCAAAATCGCATGAGTCTTTTTAACCTTTAGTTACGCCATTTTTCCATGAGATGGTTTTTATTTCTTCTTTTTGCTTTTTCCTCTCTGGTGAGCGTTTACTTCTTTCATTCTCGTATGACTGTTTATTTTTGACTATGTTTCTTTTTATTCAGTTATAGGTGTACATAAAGTTCCTCATTTTGATTTAGACCTCTGGAGTCCAGGGATCTGAATGTCACGATGTGGCGGGATTCTTTTTGTCTGAGTCCTTACGCGATCCCCGCCTCTGATTGTGGGATTTGCTCCAGGGCACAATATTTTAGTAACTACCATTTTTCTTCATATGCTTTGCAATAGCGTTTGACCGATCTTTGTGTGGTGGCCCGAACATGTTCCAGGATCCTCTTTTTCACTTCAAAAATGGTACTTCTAATGTAGCGTTTTTTACAAGGACACTCTACCATGTATACTACATGGGTGCTTTTGCATGTCAGATGTCTGATTTTCCATTTTTTTTCCCTTGTTGATGTCGACCTCTTTTGTTGGTAATGCAATTTTGCATACTTTACATTGTTTACAGAGCCAAAAGCCTTCTCTTTGAAGCCAAGTTGTTATAGGTGCTTCCTGGAAGTGACTGCGAATGATTTTATCACCTAAGTTTTTTGCTCGGCGATATGTTATGTTGGGATGGTCACTAATTAGTTTTGACAAAGTGGGATCTAATTTCAAAATTCCCCAATGTTTTCTGCTTATAGCAGCCAACTTTTTGTTCTCCGCACTATGAGTTGTTATCAATCTTATCATTGTTGTATCCGATTCGTTTATTTTCGATGACTTCTGCAAGATTTCTTTTCGATTTTGATTCATCTATTTTTGCAGACTTTTCTCAATGACCTTTTTCTGATATTTGCGCTTGAGGAATCGATCTTCTGCTAGTTGACTATGTTTTGAAAATTCTGTATCATCTGAGCAGTACCTTCTAAGTCTTAAAAATTCCCCATATGGGATGCTACACTTTAGAGATTCACTGTGGAAACTTTCTCCTTGAAGTGTTGCATTTGTTGCTGTATGTGTTCTGTGCAAAGTTGTTTGAAGGGAGTTGTTTTCCACATAAATTTCTGTGTCCAAGTATACTACTCGCTTTGGATTGATCTCATAAGTAAATTTCAATTTCATTGGGCTGTTGTTCAATTTGTCAAAATAGATATTAAATTCAACTTCTGTGCCATTCCATATGATTAAGAGATCGTCTATGAACCGAAGCCATAGAATGACTTTTTTACGAAATTCATAATTTTCTGTGTTCCATGCCACTTTGTTCAAACCAACCCATGGTCAAATTCGCATAATTGGGAGAAAATGAGATGCCCATGGCACATCCTTTTATTTGTTTGAAAATTTGTTTGCTGAAGAGGAAGATATTATTGGTTAGACATAGGGAAATCATTTCATTCAGCATGATGTTATGTTCCTTATATTTTATATTTCTTTTTCCCAGAAAGAACTTACAAGCATGAGTTCCAATGGAGTGTTCAATGTTGGTATATAATGAAACTACGTCCATCGTTACCAGTTTGTAAGATGGCAGCCATGTAATATCCTCCAATTTTTTTCAGAAGGGCCGTCGTATCTTTTAGATTTGAGCTGAGGTCTTTTCCCAAAGGTGAGAGAAAGCGGTCAATGTAATCAGAAATAGGTTCCAATAGTGAATTGTTTGCCGATACTATCGGTCTTCTGGGTGGATTCTCTTTGTTAATATGAACTTTAGGAAGACAATAAAAGGTTGGCAGCGTTGGATGGTTTTTGTTCAGGTATCACTATTCATCTTCATTAATCAGACCATTTTGTTAGCACTTCTGTAGATGTGTTGTTAATTTGTCCTGAATTTCTTTAGTGGAGTCCCTTGACAATTGTTGGTAACATTCCTGATCCATTAGCTGTCATCTTGCTTCCATTATTTAATCTTTTTTGTCCATGATGACGATATTTCCGCCTTTGCCCGCTGGTTTTATTTCAATAGTTTTGTCGTCTTGTAAGGTTTTGAGCGCATCTATTTATGTTTTGGATAGATTGTTTCCTTTGTTATTCTTTACTTTATAGTTCTCCATCTTATTACCTGATGGTAAATTGGGATAGTATTTTGATTTCAATTTCAGACCACTTTCTCCTGCGCCTTCCATTATCTAGAATTATTGTAGTTCCATCAATGCTTCGGTTTCCTGAGAAGCAGTTGTAGTGCCCATTGTCATTAGTGTCTCTAAACCATCCATATCTTCTACTTGAAGAGAACTCTTTACTTCCATGGTGATGGTATCATATTGTTTTCTCAGCATACATTTTTGCTAGTTTACATTTTCTCGTGTACTTGTATAAGTCAATTCTTATTTGTGCAGTATCCAAATGGGAGGTTGGACAGAAATTAAATCCCTTTTTCAGGACTTCATTTTCAGTTGATGTTAGAACTTTTTGTGAGAGGTTAATTCTATTCAGTTCTTGTGAATTGGGACTCTCTATTTTTATTTCTTGGGTTGTCTCAGCCGATCTTTGGACCATGTGTCCATTTTTGGGTCCTCCCTTGCCTCTGGCCTCTTCTTGTCTTCATCTTGTTGCACCTCATCCAGGGCCTCTCCCACCACCTCTTTTTTTCAGTAGATTGCTTTTGTTTTGCTGTTCCAATGCCATACGCATCTCTGTTAAAAATTGGTCTTTTTTCTCGTGTCTATGGATGTTTGTGGGATACCTTCATTTTCGCTGACATCTATGCTTGATAGGGAATCAAAACTCGAGGATTGTTGATTAGTTGTTGTCAGTTGAGTTTTACCTTCCTCAAAATATAGTTTATCCCGCAGAAACTTGTGGTGTTTGCGCTGTTTCACTCTTTCCTCATGTTTCTCTACATTTTTCAGGATGTCTGATTTGAGTTTTTGTAGGTCTTCACTTCATACAAAAACAAATGAGTATCCACAGGACGCAGTGTCCTAGTGATCAAAAGAGGAGAGAAAGAGATGCAAGTAAAGAAAACATTATTTTCTTTATAAACCCCTCACTCACCAACCTGGTTGGTGACATGCTTCATCATCGGGGTCCACCCGAGTGACCAAGTGCCACTCAGGTGTGCTTTGACGCGTGCGACTGCAGCGGAGCTGGTAATTTTTGTGAGTTGTGAAAGTGGATTAAAGGGTGTACTACATGTACTCTCTAAATTATTTTGTTCTAGAGCCATGTGTCACCATTAAAACCAAGTGAGGTACTTCTACTGGTATGGAATTGACCGGAAAGTACCACAGTTAAAGTGCAAATATGGTCAAGTTGTTTCAACCTTTTTGCTCTGTTAGGTTTTCGTCAGGACCAAGTGAATTGAGTAGGGAGGTCCGCACATGCTACTTTGCACCCATACCCGACTCAGCTAACTGTCAAACCGTGTACTTACTTACGGTTTGCTGTGCTTGCATCCTTCTTAGTAAAACCAATCTGTAACAATAGAACAGAACATAGTAGTTGCACATTGGTAGATATCTTTTGAGAGGTGTTACTCACCATCAGCGTGCATTCATTCTCCATACTGTGTATTTCACGCCAAATGTAGTGAATAGGTGCAGTAATGCGAATTCAGCTTCAGACAATTGGAAAATGTATTTCAATCAACATCATACCCACTCAGCAGTGCTCGTTTTTTGAGTGGGTGTCATGCGTTCCTAAAAACTTCTAGGACCTACATGACATTATTGCAGTGCATACATGCTCCTCATTTTCTTTGCAAATGTTGAGTAACATGTGTGCTCGTGCGACTTTCCATTGTTGAAGGCATACCGTGATACTACACATCATCGTGATAAGGGTGGTGAAAAAACCAAGGATATCTTTGACCTGAAGTCGTACACTCAACAAAAATCTCTAAATTTACTTTGAGCTACTTTTAGCTGGACCGCATGGATACCGTGGGAGGGCCTGTATGTGAGCGTTCTGGATAGTGCCCAGTGACTTTAGGGAGACCCGAAGCACTGAGCACTGTCGTGGGTTCTTCCGTAGTCTCTTTTCCTGGGCGGGTGTTCACCAGTGTGTCCCTGATACTTTTTGCTCTCTTGAATGAAAAAAGGGGGTTTTCCCAGTGCAGATGCCCAGTATTGAGTATGCTCCAGTGCTTGTTTATGGATTTTTTCATCAGATTAGAAAGGGTATTATAAGTGGTAACACACGGTAAAGGTGGTTCCTTGTCCTCTCGGACTTTATCCTCCAGGAGCGCCTCTCTGGGTTGGTTTCTAGCCCGTTTTTGACACTTCTTTAAGAGGTGATCTGGGGAGCCTCTGTGTGAAAGTTTTTCGGTTAGGTCTTTAGCCTGGGTGCGGTAGTCTTGTAGTTGACTGCAATTTCTACTTAACCGGAGAAATTGGCCATATGGCAGATTCTCCTTTAGTGTCTTAGGGTGGAAGCTCTCATACCTCAGGGAATTGTTTTTCGCAGTGGGCTTATGGTGAGTTCTAGTTTCTAGACCCCCTTCTTCTTTGGTGATGACCAAGTCAAGGAATATCATTGACTTCTTATCCATTACGTGGGTGAATTTCAAGTTGTTATCGCAGGTGTTTATCACGTGATGAATTCACTCAGGGTGTCTTCTGGTCCTTGCCAAATGGCAAGGACGTCGTCAATGTATCTTTTCCAAAATACAATATGCTGTGCAAAGGGGTTGCCCTCTCTCTTCTTTGTATGGCTTATGAGTAAGCCGAATAAAGTTATTCTGACTGGGGTTGCCCTCGCCCAGAATGAACGTCTTTTTAAAATCAAAAACGTACAGCCCCGCTACACTTGGGGCGAAAGTGCTCCCCATGGAAGTTCCTCCAGTCTGCAAGAAAAGGCTACCCTCAAACTCAAAATAGTTCTTTTTAGAGCTAGGGTGGCACATTCCAGAAAAAATTGTTTAGGAGCTTGGTATTTCCATGGGGGTTCTTCGAGCACTCTACTTAGAACCTCTAGCGTTTTATCCTGGGGAAGGCTAGTGTAGAGGCTCTCGATGTCGAAGCTGACAAGGATCAGCAAGAAAAGGTCCCATATGTCTACGTACTACCAAAGATGCATAAAAATAAGATCCCATCACCAGGGAGACCCATTGTGTCCGGCATTGGGTCTCTACTGGAACCTTTGTCTAGGTACTGCGATAGTTTTCTGTACGATCTCTTTGAAAAAACAGATACCTATCTACGTGACACCAAAAGCCTTCTAGTCCTCCTCAAAGACATTCAAGTTAATGATGAAACGATCCTTGTCAGCTTCGAAATCGAACTGTTGTTAGGCAGGAGATTTGTTTCTGCTTGAGATATATATATATCCTTCAAATTCCAAAAGAATGGACTGTCGACGCAGTGTGTGTATGTATGTATGTATGTATGTATATATATATATATATATGTATGTATGTATGTATGTATGTATGTATGTATATATATATGTATGTATATATATATGTATGTATATATATATATATGTATATATATATATATATGTATATGTATGTATATATGTATATGTCTATTTATTACACAACACTCGCCAACACGTTCGTATATCTGCTACCCAGAAATATATAACCAATAGTACTTAAATAGCAAATAAGGTAAATGGCTAAAAAACACTGGTCTCCAGGGGAGACCAATCCAAATACTAAAGAAATGGAATGCGAACTGTGACCGATGTCAGGACTTGGACCAGGAGACTCAGAGGAGCTGGGGCCACAAGCAACCACCCAAGTTAATTACCCGGGCACCCTACGGGTGCTGTGTGCAGAGTGGAAATACAGCTGCATGTACAATAGAAGTCAACGGGAAAGTCGCGGTTGCAGTTTTGGAGGAGGACTCTTCTCAGTTGACCCTGAAGAAACCATGTGGAAGACAAAAGGTAGGAGAGTCACCTCACCCATGGATACCCCAGGAACCAGGATACCTACACCAAGGAAGCCGGGTGCATTGGTGCGGGTTGACGTCAGAAACTGCTGTAGATCAAAATGGAGGACTTTAGGAAAGATGCCACTGTAGAAGAATGTGCGAGTCCTGTGGAATCGCAGGGTGGATTCTTGAAGAGGAGAACCTGAAAGCAGAGGGGACAGCCTGTGCCACTCAGAGCTGACCAGGAGGCATGATGTTGGGCGGTTTAGAAGAGTTGTCTGTGACCTTGTGCTGCAGCTGTGGGGACCAGGCGACTCTGAGGAAGACCAGGATTTGTGCATGAGATGTCCCACGTTGGAAGTCGAGAACCAAGGAGTCTGTCTCTGGCGGGAGCACCAGCAAGCCTTGACTGCTGCAACAGACATGGAAAGTGAAGGAGCAACGTTGGGACCAGCAAGGTCCAATGGAGTCACCACTTGTAGGCACCGAACAAGCAGGGGGGGGTCCACTGGAGCAGGAGAAGACCCTCAAGAGAACCCACAGGCCGAAGGCACAGGAGATGCGAGAGGACTTCTAGGAGCTCACCAAAGATGAAGGCCCACAGTGCAGAGGATGTGGTGAGGACGCTGATCTTGGCAGGATGAGATGCTGGAGGCTAAGCCTTGGCAACGGTAAGTTTACGCGGTGCACAGGGGTTCGGTCCCAGCGGTTCCGATGAGGCATACTGGCCTCAAAATTGCACAGAGGACAGGTTAGTCCTAGAGGCAGTTGCAAAACCACCACCTGTGTTGCTGAGCCTTTCGAAGTCTGTGGGACATCAGGAGCAGCAGACAGTGCAGCTTCAGTGAAGGGCCTGCAGATGCAGTGGAGCGACTCCCTCACTCCAAGGGAGATTATTTTGGGTGGCCTTGAGATCCTGGAAGAAGCACAGACAGCGAAGAAAACTTGCAGAACAGCGAGACTAGGAGCAGCAGGAGTCTTCCGTGATGCAGTCTTGATTCCAAGTGTTCAGACGGTCGAAGAGTGACGTGGTTTCAGGCTTAAGTCTTGTCCCATGATGAATCTGAGGACCCACCCACAGATAAGCCCTTCAGTACCTAAGGAAAGGGGTTAGGATGACTCTGGGTCTCTCCCAGAGGAGGGCCTGGACAGAGGGGAGGATACTCCCATGTCCTTTGTCCAGTTGTGCTTCAGAGTGGGATTAAAGGGCTTTCTGAACTGGCCCAAACTGGAGAATGCAAGAATGGCTCCAAATGGGTCCTTCAAAACAGTCTGGTGGCACTAGCAAGCGTCCCCACCCCAGCCCAATACACTAAGTCCTGTTTGGGAGGTGATCACACCTCCCTGTGACAGAAAACCTTTTCTACATTCCCCTTCTCGTGCTCCGCAGCAGGAGGGCCGAATCGTGCCTGGGGTCAGCAGCAGCACTTCCCGAAGGAGCCCCCAGTGTTTGGAATCATGCCACCAGTATGATATCTGGTATGATTCCAACATGTTTGATAACAAATATGCCCAGGTTTGGCATAGCTACTGTATAGTTAGCCATCGGTAAGTGACGGATGGCCACTATTTGTATCAAACTGGCTGGCCATGTGAGAAGGTGGCCTGGTATATGCTGTCCACTAATTAAAGTGGGCACCCTGTACCAGTCCACACGACCCTTATGATGTATGAGGTCAAAGATAACCTTATTGAAAACTATCCTAGTGGTAGCTATGGAGAGCAGCCTTCAGGGTTAATCGTGAAGGAATGTAAAGCAGCTTGTTTTACCAGAATATCACCCCTTAAATGACTAAATGAAAGGATAACCACACAGTGTTTATATAAAAATATGTATTTATTAATATAACACACTCTGCTAGACTAGGGCACAAAGTACACAATACTGAATCAATAGGACATTCGTAAATAGCACAATACACAGCTGGCTCCAGGGGGAGAACAAACCATAAACTAACAAAATGGTATAACAACGACTTGACTAGACACAGTGCCTAGGGCACGTAGAATCGCTGAAACCCCAAGGAACCACCCAGAGGAGTGACATAGGGAGCCCACAGAGGGCGGGTGCAGTGAGGAAACACTGACCCGTGCTCCGTACAACTCTATGGGAAAGTCTCAGTTGCAAATTTACAGTTTAAGGACACTTCCAATAGGACTTCAAGCAAACACTTTGGAACATAGGAGGTTCTAAGCCCATCCCACCAGTGAGTACCGAGGTACCGGTGTTACCTATCCCAGAGGAGCATGGTGCATAGGGATCAGGTGGTGTCGGAACCCTTTGTTGTTTTCAATGGAGAGCTGCAAAGAAGTACTGCTGCCAGGAGGGCGAAGAGTGTCTTGTGGAATCCAAGCCTGGGTTCGAGGTAAGAGGAACCTGAAAGCAGAGGGGACAGAGTCTGGGTCACTTCAGGTGACCAAGGGCTCTGTGGTCTATTGGCCACTGATGTCAATGCTTCAGGAGTGAAGGAGGGTTGCATGACTCTGCAGCCACGGGGACCAGGAGACATCGAGGATGACCAGGATCCAGAGGTGAGCAGTCCCACAAAGGATGTCGAGTGCCGAGGGTTCGATGTCTAGCTGGAGCACCAACCAGCCTTGGCAAATGCAACCCACGCTGTCAGAGGAAACGGTTACGGTGTGGACCAGCAAGGTCCAGGGGACTCTTCAAGCACTGCAGAGTCAGGGCACGTCTGGAGCAACCAGGTAAGCCCAAAAACAAACCTGGTGACCCTTGCCAGGACCCACATGCCAACAGACCAGGGATCGCGAGGAGACCTCAAGCAAGTTTGCAAAGTACCAGCCCACAGGACACTTGAGGAGTGGAGGCCTGAAATCTTCGGTACAAATACTGCTCGGGGTCAGGACTACACGGAGGCCAATGCACAAGCTCGGTAATCATCACTAAGCCTATGCAACTGCAAATGTATGCGGTGCACAGGAGTCCGGGTTGCACGGTCCCCACGCGGGATGCTGGTCTCAATTGCTGAGAGGGCAGATCGACCTCAGGGACCTTTGAAAATCCACCTGTTGCTGAAATTTTCAGAGTCCTCAGGAGCTCGGGAGAAGCAAACCGGTCAGATGCATTTAGGTGCCTGCTTTTGCAGGTGAGTAACTCCTTTACTCCAAGGGAGATTCTTCAGTCGTCCAGCAGGCAGTCGAAGTACTTGTTTTCTTTTTAGCAGAATCTTGTCCAGGTAAAATCTAAAGTCCTATAGTCGGGTAACCCACTTTATACCCATTGGAAGGGTTTGGACGGATTCTGTGGACCCTCCTAGAGGAGGGGCAGGACAGAGGGGTGGCTACACCCATGTCCTTTGTCCAGTTTTGTGCAGGAGCCAATGGCTCCCACAACTGGTTTGAGCTGGACTATGCACAGGGACACCAAATGTGCCCCCAGTGCAGACTTTCTGGCACTCTGAGTGCACCCACCCAGCCCCAATACACTAAACCCTGTCTGGGAGGTGGTCACACCTTCCTGTGACAGGATGGCTATTGCCATGTCTTCCTCTGCTCAAGCTTGGCTCAGCAGCAGGACAGCAGAATCTTGTCTGTAGCTGGCAGCGTCCATTTTGTGCTGCCCAGGTCAAGAAAGCTGGTGCCGGGTAGATCAGTGACCCACATATGTCCCTTTGGAAGGGTGGAATCATACCTCCCACACCAGTTACTGGTGTGGAGGTATGATTCCAAGGGGTTTGACACCACACACAATATGTTTCTAAGCAGCCGTTTAAAAGTTAGCATTTACTGCAAGGTTATAATGCATTTAAACATATATGTCTGGCTGCATAACAGACAACCCTGGAGAATGGTCTTTGAAGGGTGCAGAGGGGCTCTGCTTATGCAGGGGCACCCTCTCACAATTTGAATGGCCTCTCAGGGTGGCATAATACATGATTCAGCCCATGGGAGGCCTCTGGGGTACCTATGACCTGGGTACATGGTGTACCATATACTAGGGACTGATAAGGGTACCCCAGTATCCAATCTGGAGTGTCCCTAAAGTACAAATAAGCAAGTTAAGGGAGAAAGCAGATAGACTGGGGTCTTGGATAGCAGGATCCCAGTCAGACTAGACCAAAAACAGTGATACATCAGCAAAAAGTGGGGGTTACCATAAGAAGCAGACACTACTTTCCATACTTAAAAGAACCTGGAGAATCGACACTGGGGTTTGTAGGGGTGTCCTGCTCATGCAAGGGCTCCCTCACACTTCTAACCCAGCATCCTGCCTTCATGATTGAAAGGCCTACCTTAAAGGTGACTTATAAGGTTTCTTATATCTGAGATCACTACACTTCAAACTTATATCTGTTGTTAGTGGTGCTAGCACCAACGTACACAGGCTGCAATGGCGTGCCTGTAATCACAGTTTAAGTTGTCTCATGGGTGGAACAATGCATGCTGAAGCCCTTGGGAGACCCCTGGTGTACTGATGCTCTGGGTACCTTTGAACCATATTCTAGGGACTTATTCGGGTACACCAGTAACCAATTGTGGATGTACAGAAGTACTTACCGTAGTAAATTTAGGGAGGAAGCACTGTGACTGGGGTCCTGAGTAGCAGGATCCCAGTCACACTAGTCAAAAACACATTGACACCAGGCAAAAAGTGGGGGTAACCATGCTAGAAGGATCCTACCTTCCCACACAGATAAAGATCATACACTTTTAAAATTTAAGCGATCTGAGTAAAGAGTTAAGTGAGGAGATAAACTCAATCATAGGGATAAGCAGAAATAGGAAAGGATTGAGGCATATGTAAACTGAATGAAATGGTAGTAGAGATATTGGAAGAGGCAGGAAATAAAAACTTCTATTTTTTCAGTGTAGAAAAAGAGAAGAAACGTGAGTAAGTAATTCAAATGTTACTAGGCACAGAATAGAAATCCTGTTGGAATCAGTAGGAAATAAACCATTAAGTATCAGTTGGTGGAAAAATCAATATCTTCTAAAAGAAGTTCCCTCATGAAAATCCTTTCAGACCTAGAGTCCAAATAAGACTGACCCACGAGCTAATGTGGTTGGGTCAATGTTATTGGCTTGGTCGTGGCTTCAGCTAGTCAGTTTTATGGTCAAACTTGGAAACTTTCTAAAGCCTAAATTCAGGCCAGCGAGTAATGATAAGCTGTATTTAAAAAGGGTTTCAGACCCTTGAAAGTGTGGAGTAAGCATCCTCGATGAGTTGCAGTGATGTTGAGTGATTTTCTTGGTGTCCTGGAATATCTGTCTGGTATCTAAATTTGTTGAATGCTAATGATAGCTACTGCTGTCGATCTGATTGGTGATCCTGTGCTCCTTCCTTGATGTTTGCTATCTGCATGTGCATTAGTTGAATACATGGTCCTTGAAGTTCTGTTACCATGACCTGAGGCTAATTCATCAGAAATAAAATGTAGGCTGGAGTTTTTCTCTTACTCTTCTCCGTTTCCACCAGTTCAAGCTGTGTGTTCTGTGTTAGTTACACAGATACGTCCGAATAGGAATTCAGGGATGACATGGGATTTCAACTTGTCTCTACACTCTGATCCTGACAGCACAGCAGTAACAGTACCTTAAGTCTCCCCAGGACTGTATCCCTCATCTAGTCTTTTTCCTAATGGTTGTCGTGCTTCTTCTGGCTCGTACCACTTCAGTTTCAGGCACTTCAGACTGCATGTTCCCTATTTAGTTACAAGCTGTTCACAGCAGAGCCAGACCTCTGGAATCTTGGAAGGTTTCTTCAGAAGGCTGTTTTCCACAATCCTGGAAGTAGTCCCCTAAAGCAAAGACTTTGCAACAGGCATTGTAAGGATAATTTCTTTCAGTGTAGGAGGGAGTTCCCTTTATAAAATGTATCTGATGGAGACTTCTAGTGGTAGATTCCTTTCCTCAGAATTTCCCCCTGGTGTCAGTCTGGATCTGGAGATGTTTTTATTAGTACCCCAAACATAGGTAGGCAGCGTAAGTCGGCTTTGCGCCCATCATCAGGATCATGCGTGCCGGAAATGACATTGCCGAACCTACATAGATGCCGCCTGGGTGTACTGATGTCAGTTCTTTATTTTTTCGCGCAGGCTTAAGTGCAGATCCAGAGATAGCTACGCCTTAGCAGTTGTTTATTTTATTTTTTTACTTTTATTGACATTTTTTCTGAGTCTTGGACTCCTGGTGATGTCGAGGTGTTCCAGCGTAGGACCGGATTCAAGCCCTGCGGATGCTGTCATCGGATGAGGTCTGTAACTGATCCGCACCGTGTGCGCCTCTGGTGCTTGGAGCACAACCATGACCCGAAGTCGTTCTCTGTGCCGGGCCATGACTCCGAAAGCTTTGCGGGAGCAATTGAAAGCTGTTGGAAGCCTGGCACTCTGCTCTACGTCTCTCCCATTCTCGATCAAGAGGAAGGTCCCAAGAACGGTCACGGAGCCCTCACTCCTTGTCCCATTTGAAATCTTCGGGGCATTCAGGTAAGCACAAGAAGTTGAAGAAGTAAAGGTGTTCTTCAACTTGACCTCATCCTTCGGCTGACTCGATGTGGGACTCAGAGCGTTGTTGCTCTATACCTTCCTTCACCGGAGCCTCCTTCTGAGATGACTACATGCCTCCCCACTTTTCCAGGAGCCGGAGTGTCTCCTTCAATTAAAAAAGTTTTATGAGGACTTGCACCTCAACCATGCTCAAGACGATCAAGCACAACCAGCTCAAGTCATTCTTGTGGCTATGGATTGGGAACGATGAGTCTGGTATTTGACCTTCTGAGCATGGCCACCGATCCTCCGATCAGACTTCCCCTTCAAGAGTATATTCTTATACAGCTGCAGGGGACAGTTCTTCACCTGTACCTGTCCAGTCTCTACCTTTTTGTGTGGAGATTGAGCAGCTGCAGTTGACAGCTGTCGACCTTCCGCCCAAAGTCTGTGATTTCATTGTGGCAGCCAGGCATCCCTCTACTAAAACGGTATATGCCTGTAGATGGGACACATTTGTGGCATGGTGCACAGCAAAGGTTGTTGATCTCCTTTCTGCCCCTCTTTCAGTGATTCAGTTGTACATACTTTCTTTGGCCCAGCAATCCTCTGCTTTGGGCACCCTTCAGGGATATCTTTCGGCTAGCTCTGACTTTGAGTCTTTCAGATCAGCCTTCTTTTTTTAAATCTCCCATTGTCAATAGGTTTCTTGAGGGCATTACTCGCTTGTTTCCTCCACCTCCTTTCATAATGCACCAATGGGATTTTAATTTGGTTTTGACTTTTCTGTGTCTGCTTCCTTCAAGCCTCTTTACAACTGCTCTTTTAGGCTTCTAACCCTTAAGAGCGCTTTCCTCATTGCCATCACCTCTGCTCGCAGAGTTAACAAGCTCCAGGCTGTCTTCCAAACCGCCCCATCTGTCTGTCCATCCAAATAAAGTGGTGCTTCAAACAAAAGCTTTGTTCCTCCCTAAAGTGGTCACGCCCTTTCATGTGGGATAATCCATTACTCTGCCCTCCTTTAACCCGCCCCGCATCCCTCCAAGGAAGAGGAGACTCCCCCTCCTGGACCCAAATATACACTGTCTTTTCATCTTCATCGTACCAAAGACTTGCGGGTGGACTATCAACTCTTCATTGGCTATGTGGGTGCCTAGAAAGTTCAGGCAGTACAGGATCGCACCATCTCTCGATGGTGGTTATCTGCATTAAATTGTGCTATGCATTGGCAACGAAGGAACCCCCTGTGGCGTTACGTGCTCACTCTGCTAGAGCAACAGCGGCCACAACTGTGTTAGCATGCGGAGTCGCAGTCCTGGGTATCTGGCAGACGGTAACATGGGCATCCCTTTACACATTTGCCCAACACTACAGCTTGGACAGGCAAGTCCAGAGGACTGGTACTTTGCCCGTTTGGTCCTCCAGGACTTCCTCATGTGATCTGGGTTCGCAGGTCCTCCTCCGGGGATTGTTTTTCTGGAGTATTTATTTTAAGGTAAAGAATCTACATCTACAAGTCTATCAGATGAGCAAGTTACTTACCTTCGGTAACCATGTATCTGGTAGAGACATATTCTAGTTGTAGATTCCTCACCGTCCCACCCATTCGCCCGGCTCTGCGAACTGATTTCTAGAGAGAGGGACTTCCCTAAAGGGCTCTAGTTTTGACACACCCCTGGTCAATATCTTTCATGCGCCTGCGCTTCTGGCATGGAAAGGAGTGTTAAGTAGCAAATGTCCGGGCAATGTCTTTGTAGGTCTCACCACCTCCATTCCGGCGAGCACGACACAGACGCGGAGCCGATCACTGCCTACCGACGCGCAGAGGTATTATTGCTAATGAAAAATCTCCTGATCCAGAATGACGCCTGAAAGAAATTAGTTAAGGAATCCACAACTAGAATTTGTCGCTACCATATATATTGTTACAGAACGTAAGTAACTTGCTTTTCAACATTTGCAACTGTGATCTTTTTGGTGGTAAATATTATGTTCTGGTTATCGTAGTATTAACAATCAATCCTAGTGATAAAATGCATCAATCAGTACTAAAGCCTTTCCCTTCCCTTTTCTGTCTATACCGGGTAATCTTCCAGTAGAATGGGAAGCCTGGTCAGAGGGATTTGAAGCCTATTTAGAGACCATTGAGGTGGAAGTTTTCACCCAAAAGAAAAATCCTGCTTTATTGTGCCTTTCTCTGGGCACTGAATGTAAAGAACTCATCTGTATGTTTTGGTGAAGGGTGATGCTGTACATGAGTATTCCTCAGCCATCAAATTGAGGGATTCTCGATTCAAGAAGAAGCGAAAATCATTATGGAAAGGCACACACTTTATGAGGAAGCAACTACAGGGTAAAGTAGGGAAGCGTTTCATGAGTGATTTCAACGTTTTACCTGCAATATGTGACTTCAAAACCTTTGAGGACAATATACCAAGCGATCAATTAGTGGAAATAACAAACAACAAACAGATCCAAGAGAAACTTTTGACGACGCAGAACCTAACCTTGGATAAAACATTGGAAGAGAGGGCAGGGCAGGGACGAAGTAGTGGAATGTGCATCATAAGCTTTGTGGGGAGCAGAATCTACTTACTCTGTAATTGAGGGAGAGGCTATGGCTTGCTGGTGGGGTGTGGAACATTTCCGAAAATATCTTTGGGGTTCTGAGTTTATGCGTATGGACCACAAGCCTTTGGTGAATGTATTTACCACAAAGGGGGTCAGCAATGCCACTGGCATTATAGGATGATGGCATTTAATTGCGGTTGGAATATATTCCCGGTGCAAAGAATGTCTTTGTGGACTGCTCGTCCAGATTGCCACTCAATAATGGGGAGATGGATGTTGAGTGCGAGAGAGATTTTTGCATGGTGGTGTCATTGGAATGATCTGGTGTTTGGTGCATATCAGAGAAAGAGTGGAAGACTACTGTGCTAGAGGATCAAGTGATTTAAGGGGTTCCTGGCATGTTAGGCATAGGATGGATGCCCAAAGACTCTAGCGCAGATGTGAGCTTTTTTAAGCATGTGCTTTTGGAATGGAGTATGAAGGAGGGGTGATGAGAATGACGGATTTGTTGGTGGTTCCATTGAAAATACAGGGTAAAGTCTTGGTATTGGCTCATGAAGGACACATGGGCATTGGAGCCTTGAAGAGGAGGATCAGGGAGATCTTTTGGTGGCTGTGAATGGATTGAAGAGTGGAGCTTTATGTCCGAGATTGTGTGGCTTGTGCAGTGAGTGACAAGACTTCAGTTATTTTTCCCAGTCCGGTTAAAGCGATATATCTTCCGGATAAACCTTGGTACAAGTTGGGTCTGGATGTCATTGGATCATTAGACCAATGTATCTAATGAACGAACGGAAAAGGTATGGTTTGGTATTGGTGGGTTACAGCACACTTTGGCCTGAGGTGCAGTTTGTGTAGTCCGCTAATACGGAGGGGGTTATAGAATTTTTGCAGTCTCTGTTCTTGAGAGGGTGCTTCAGTTGAGCTGGTTACCAACAATGGGGTGCAATTTGTATCTAAAGAGTTACTAAAGTTCATATACCATTGGGGCATAAAGCATATTACAACCTCCTTATACCATCCCTGCAGTAATGGCGTAGTCGAATGTCGTGACCGGTTCATCAAGAACAGTATTCAGTTGTCGGTAGCTAATGGCTTGGATTGGGAGCAAAAAGTCAGAGAGGTGCGTAAAGCCCACAACAAATTCTGAGTGCCCCTACCAATGTGTCACCATTTGCTTTATTGAAAGGTAGGATGACTGCTACAAAACTAGTTAGGCCTTGGATGAGTGACTTAAAAGTGGCAGATGCGAAGCATGAGCAAGTGAAGGACAGTTTTGAGATGGGTCAAGGGAAGTACATGGGCAAGGAGGCAACAAAAGGGTGACGCAGAGTTACGTTCAAAACAGGAGGTTAGGTTAAGGTGAGGTTAACCGGAATAATTGCCAAGGGTCACTCCACATTTTACAATCCATTGGAATTTGTAATGGTCAAGGACAGAGTGGTTCAATTAAGCGATGGGAAATGGTGGAATAAGGAGAGG
This sequence comes from Lissotriton helveticus, assembly GCF_964261635.1. Lineage (NCBI taxonomy): Eukaryota > Metazoa > Chordata > Amphibia > Caudata > Salamandridae > Lissotriton > Lissotriton helveticus. Next base: position 1,261,187,200 of record NC_136068.1, on the reverse strand, counting down.
TTGTCCAAACCGAGTGGGAGAGAAAATATTCTATATGAACGGAGCACATTTTCACCTGTGCGTTGAGATCCTGTTACAGGATGGTCGAAAAGGGTAAAGAGAACACCAGCACAGTTGAAATACTATGTTGGTCTTCAATTTTAATCTGTGATAAAGAATGATATTGTTCTGCCATTTGATGCATGTTAGTGCTAAAGTATGTATTTTATGTATTCATATTATTTTCTTTAAAGATTATGTTGGTCTTCCATTTTGATCTAAGTATGTATTCTATGTTTCCATATTATTTTGTTTTTTTCCTTTATTAGTCTGGGTCTTAATTTAGCTATGTACGTATGTATTTTGGGGTTTTATTTATAGGGGAAAGATCTGTTAAGTTTAGTGCCCAGAACCTAGAGCATGTGCCACCTTGACTACTATTGCTAAGGTTGGAATCTAGCTTGTGGCAAAGGACAGTTGCTGGCTCCTACCTGCTCTGTCTGTCGCGTTATACTGATCTCCAGTAAATTCCTTAAACTCACCTCCAGTGTTGTGATTGTTTGAAGATCTTTTCACTCATGTCACTGGCTCTTTCAGAATTAACTGCCTGCCTGTAAATAGGTCATTAATAGTAATTAATTCACCTGGTAATCCAAACTTTCTGACCCAAATTACAGAAACACTGCCATTACAAATGTATTGCCATTCACCAAATCTGAGAAATTATTTAGGGCCTTTTTCTAATTTGCTTTGTTTAGTCGAGATGAATATTGTATGAATGAATATTGTAGTTGTAGGGTCTTGTGAGAGTCACTGCACTATAGAATTTCCCTAGATGTATTGCATCACTTTCCCAGAATTACCTCACCTTTCTGTAATCATATGCAGAGAGAAATGGCTCACTTCCGTAGAATTAGTGGTTAAAAGAAAACATGGTGGGAGCCAGTCTTGAACCAGAAAATGCTCAGCAAACAGATTATATGAAGCATCACTCTCAATTGTATTAAAAACAGAAAATGCTCTTGGAGACTGGGGATCTGTTTGGTTGAACTGGCACCCTAGGAGAGGAGGGTGAGTACTCACAAACTGCTAACTGGTAGTTCATTTTTGTACTGTTTGTGAATACATTTTGTAAGTACAAGCATGTGCCCTATGTTTCTTTGTTTTGTAACAGTCTGTCTCTCTGAAGGAATCATCTTCACTTCACACCACATTACTGATATGTACTTACTTGTATGTGGTAAGATTCTTATTTTACAACAATAGCAGTCATCCGACTAGAAGTAGTTTGATTTGAACTTAGTAGATTTATTGAAACAGAAGTGAATGGTAATGATAAATCTGATGGAAAGAATGAGTTTTACCTTATGTTAAACATCTTTTTTGTAGAGGTCTTTCTCAAATTAATAGCTACCACTCGAGTGTCAGAATCTGGCTTACTTGGAATTTCAAAATTATTAATTACCTCATGCTCCACTTATTTTACAGTCCACCATTGGGGAACTCGTGGATCTCTTTGGACCAGCACAGACATTACAGCTATCCTCAGATCCTTGGGGAGCACCACTTGGCAGCACTGAAACATCTCATGTATGGGGTGCTCTTCCAAATGATTCGCTGTCCCCTCCTTGGCAACAGAATAGTAAGTGGTCTGCAAACTTCCTCCTACGAGCTCCTAGTCTTTTACTGCTCCTTGGCTCTGTCTTTTTTCTGCCCTTCTTTTCCTACTTTACTCTCGCATTCCTTTCTATTTGGTCTTCTTTTTTTATTCCTTTATTTCCATCACTTTTCTCCTTTCTCGCATTTTTTTCACTTTTACCTTTTTTTTTCTTTCTGCCTTTCCTTTAGTCACATTTCTGATGTTTAACCTGCAACATAACATCTCATTGCTTGCTTGTTCCTCTCTCAATGTCTTTCCTCCTTTACATGTCTTTCCACATGTTGCAATGTCATAAAATTACTTTTCCTTACACATAATACATTCACCAATACCTCATTTATTTTAACAATTCCTTTGTGAACCTCTCCTTCCCCAATTCTCTCTGGTGCTATCTTTTTTAGGTCGAAGCCTAGTGTAAGACTGCGCACATGCGCAGTCTCGCTGGCGGGATCTTATGATCCGAGGAGCTTTCTCTAGCGGGCTTTAAGCCCCGCCCCTCTTTCCCATTGGCCGGCGTTACCATTTATGCTAAACGGTGGCCGGCCATTGGGAAAGAGCTTGTGACGTGCAGTTTTCTCTATTTCTGCCATCCCACTTGGACGGACTGCCCTGACTTCCTGCTGGCATAAAAGTTTTGTTATCTTTATGGGGCGAAACAGATGGCCCCATAAAGAAGATAATAAACCTTTTACGCCAGCAGGAAGTCAGGCCAAGTCCGTCCAAGTGGGACAGCAGAAAAAAGAGTGAAGTCGACGTCATGACTCTGCAAACAGCCCCCGCAAGAAGACATTGATGTCAGCGCTTGTTATTTGACATTTGTCCTTCCTTGCTTTGCCCAGGCTGTGAGCAACTAGAGTTGTTGTTAATCGCTGGCATACTAAGCGAATCCCCTGCTCGGTATCCTCTTGGCAACTATCTGTGAGGTGAGCTTTGTTTAATCTTGCATATTGTCGTTATTTTGCGTGTTTCACCACGGAGCGCAATTATCGTAACACAACAGGTCACGCTCACTATAAAAAGTTTGAATGCACACCGCCAGCACGTATGACTCGTGTAATACAGCATGTTTACGTTCACTGTTAAAATCTTCAACGCCTGCCGCCAGCACGGTTATATAGTCACTGCCCAGTATGTCTTCACTAGTTCAACGATTACTGTTTAGAAACGCAGCCCAGTCATATTAAGCGTATAGCTGTATTAACCGCTTGGCGTAATAGATAGTCCTGGGATTCACAATCAGTGGACTTGCCCGTCATCATCAAAGTGACTTAGCTTTTGAAGGTAATGCCTCATGTGTCACTAACACGTTTTATATTAGTATCCTCCTTCTAGAGGCATCACTCACCGTCTTCTCTACCGCATCACTTAATACTTCAACCTCCCTTTGCAAGCATGGGAGGTGTTTTCTGTTCTTACTTCACTTTCTTGGTTGAGTTACTTGCTTATAATTTCATTGTGCATATGTTAGCATGAATGTCAACTCACGCTTATTTTAAAGAGCTTTGTCAGTAACCTATAAACCTTGTTAACTACATTAAAACATGTTTGTTCTAATTGTATCGGATTTAGCAAGTATGTTTAAAATGCACAATTTTCACTTTACTTTTCTGTGTTGGCTTTAAGGATAGCTTTGCCCCATTGATTGAAGTATTAGCCCCGCCACCAATGGTTGACATATTACACTAACTCAACCCTTGAGAAGAGGATGTGGTCCGCCTGCTAGATTGCCGAATCATTCTGACTTTGGAAAGCCCTTGCGGCCTCTTACCCTGACGTCCACTTGCCTGTTCAGGACCAACAGAACCCGGGTGCTTGCCCTCCCGCCTCCCGCTGCCCGACTCCTTTACAACCTTGGAGCCTGGTTGCCGAGTGGAGCGCGGTCTGAGGGGGAAAAACTACAATACCCAGCATCCCGAGCGGCGCACGCCGTGTCATTTGCGCGCCATTAGGCGCTGAAATAGAGCGTCACCCCGGTCGAGGGGGGAATCATTCTGACTTTGGAAAGCCCTTGCTGCCTCTTACCCTGACGTCCACTTGCCTGTTCAGGACCAACAGAACCCGGGTGCTTGCCCTCCCGCCTCCCGCTGCCCGACTCCTTTACAACCTTGGAGCCTGGTTGCCGAGTGGAGCGCGGTCTGAGGGGGAAAAACTACAATACCCAGCATCCCGAGCGGCGCACGCTGTGTCATTTGCGCGCCATTAGGCGCTGAAATAGAGCGTCACCCCGGTCGAGGGGGGAATCATTCTGACTTTGGAAAGCCCTTGCTGCCTCTTACCCTGACGTCCACTTGCCTGTTCAGGACCAACAGAACCCGGGTGCTTGCCCTCCCGCCTCCCGCTGCCCGACTCCTTTACCACCTTGGAGCCTGGTTGCCGAGTGGAGCGCGGTCTGAGGGGGAAAAACTACAATACCCAGCATCCCGAGCGGCGCACGCCGTGTCATTTGCGCGCCATTAGGCGCTGAAATAGAGCGTCACCCCGGTCGAGGGGGGAATCATTCTGACTTTGGAAAGCCCTTGCTGCCTCTTACCCTGACGTCCACTTGCCTGTTCAGGACCAACAGAACCCGGGTGCTTGCCCTCCCGCCTCCCGCTGCCCGACTCCTTTACCACCTTGGAGCCTGGTTGCCGAGTGGAGCGCGGTCTGAGGGGGAAAAACTACAATACCCAGCATCCCGAGCGGCGCACGCCGCGTCATTTGCGCGCCAGGAGGCGCTGAAATAGAGCGTCACCCCCGTCTCGCGGGACGCCGGGCGAAGCCCGGGCCAAGGGCGGGCCCGTTTAAGCCCGTTCAAGACTGTGAGGGACTTGACTGGGCCACGGTATTTTATTCTTCTTTTCTTCCTTGTTTCCTTTATCCCCTGTCAGACACCGCGTTGACCCACGCGGCTGTTTGTGTATTGTGGACAGCCTAGTTTATCCAATTACCATTGATCTTGCTTTCTACCGTGCAGAAATGAATAGGAGTACTAGAAGGAAAAAGACCCCTAAAGTCACCGAGATAACAGGCCCTATAGACCTATTCATTACCAAGACTAATGAAGTGATTGAGAAAAGTATACACTTGCTAGAACGTAGGGTATCACATGAATTGGAGGCTGCGAGAAGAACATCTATGGGGCCTCTAGCTTCTGCCCAAACTCCTATCCACCAGGGTCCGATTACTCCGCTGCTTAATCAAGCAGAAAATATCGATGTCCTAATACACACGGTCCCAAACACCGTGGATTTATCTGCTACCCAACTGTCACTAGGGTCAAACTACAGTGATGATTTGGAAAAAACACCAGACTTACAATCTTCCCACAATTATGTGGATACAGTAGAGCCGAATTCCACGGGCAGACGGGAGGGTGCCATAGCCAAGAGGCAAAACATAGAGACGAATTTACATGGGATCACTCTTGATTCCCATAACACCAAGACTTCGCTCATTCCAAACAGTGACACAATCGTGTTAGATCAGTCAACTCCTATTACTAAAAATGTAGAATACATCTTGACTTCTCAAAACACTGATCCGCGAGAGATCTTAGAGGCTCGGGGAGCGGTGGGTGGCTCACAGGAATCATGCACTGTTTGTGCAACACTACACGATATCCTCATAAAAAGCGTGGGGGAGCTGTTAAAACGCCATTTGCAGCCTATGGAAAAGAGCCTCATGACCATAGAAAAACAGTTAGCAAAACTAAACACCCCAGTTTTCACACAGAAAACATTAGGCACACTCACCACAGGGGAGGGGAAACCCAAAGAACCAATTAAACTGGCCCAACCTTCTAAACCTTCTTTACCAGTCACCCGACCACAGCCCCCTCAGCTCGAAAGAGCCGTAAACACTCAATCCACTAAGAGGGCCACACAAAACACCCCAAAATCCACCCTATCAGAAGGGAATATAAAGCCAAATGGCATTATAGATAACTCTCAAATAACCCCGGCCCCCCTGGAATCAAATACTCAGCCAGCTAGGCTGAAGGAGCCGCCACATATTGCACACAAAGCTCAGTCCTTTCAACCTCAGACCAATGAGAGGAAATGCACTAGGTATAGGCGCCCGATACATCTGCCTCCTGAGGCGACCCCATACACCATCATTCTTACCGGGGTCCCCGAGTTGGCAGATAGCGTAGACGAACCCCCATGGTCACTGCGCAATAAGGTATTGCAGTGGTTGAGTCAAAATAGACCCCTACAACCATCAAACCACAGTAGAATCAACTCAGTTAGAAGAGTGTTTTGGATTGGCGATACTAAAAAAAGCGTACAGGGCGACTGTGTCATAGTCAACTGCGATGACCCTTCCACAGCCGACTACATTTCCTCTTGGCCAGCTCTAGAGAAAAGGGGGGGGATTGACGTACAGCGTCTCTCCTTCTTTTATCCACCTTTAAATATTGTTAACTATGGTGATCCTACCAGTTGGGAGGAAGCCCAGGACTGGCCTTGGACACAGGTGGGGCACTTCAATAGAAACAGGAACAGAAATAATTACTGGACCAGAGGTTGGGATGCTCGCCCCTGGCTACCTAGAAGAGAAGAGCCAAATCCTGAATATTGGAGGGGTGCCCCAACAAGGAACAGGTATGACTGTTTAGATATGGCCGATTGACCAATAATGTTAACAAAAGGGGAACAAGGGGTCCACCAGCCAGCAATGTTATGCCATGTTTACCCGGTTCTAGACCAATCAGTTGAGACCCATAATGATGATCCCCAGATTCATAGCACCAATATTCTTCCATCAGGGAATATACCCGACCCCCCAGGCGGGGATTTACTGCCCCCAGATCAGCAATTATTAGTACAACTAGCCATGGGTGTAACAGGGGAAGGATCTTTAGCCCACGAAAAATTCTATAGCCCGAACACATACTTAAGTCTGCCGGATACTACACTAATCCAAAAAGAGGTAGTACATAGTGTAGAGGGCATCGTGTCGTCAACCCAGCAGGCAGAAGGGAGCTCACAAAATGAGGGAATAACCAGATTAAAAATAACATCCTGGAATATTGCAGGGCTAGGTAAAAAATCTAGGGACCAGTTATTCCTGACCTTTATGGGAAATCAGGATATAATCTGCTTACAGGAGTGTTGGGACCAGGAGGAGACTCATATAGAGGGCTTTAGTACCTTCTATATTCCTTCCATACAGGGAAATCGAGGAAGAGGTTCTGGGGGCCTGTGTATTTTTGCCTCTAATTTATGCAATATAAAACTGACCACATACGAGGCGAGAGGACCTAAAATAGGTGTAGGTAGCTCATTACAAGGACTCGCGATTAAAGCGAAAGGGCGGTCATTCTTTCTGATCAACATATACAATAATGTGTTAAAAGTTGATCTCAAAGCATTAATAGCTGAGCTTATTGCAATGCTAAAGAGAGGTGGTCGGGATGCAGATTGTATCCTTATAGCAGGAGACCTTAATTGTCATCTATGTCCTTACAGCGACACAAAAAATTGTGGCATATTTAACTTAAGAGGTGATCCTACCTCACATTTTGAACACTCTACCCTGGGCAACATGCTAAATTAACTCATGCATGATTGGGACTTGGGTTTTGCCAACGAACTTTGTGAGCCACCTGTAGCATTCCAAACAACCTTTTTTGGCAGAGGGGCAGGCACTGTAATTGATTACATCTTAGCGTCCAATAGGAACCAGGGTTGTTTGGGGAGGTTTGATACGGAAGATTTGGCTTTAAGCGACCACTTCCCGATCAGCACCAGCATTTCTGTGGGAAAGCCCGGGAGCCATACAACAAGCATATCGGGCACACTTCATTGTCACTCGGTTTCTCTGGCCAGGAAAAACAGATATGCCATCAAATGGGCAAAGATTGACTCCACAAATTTCTTGAAGGACTTACTCCAGAAAGAACAGGAACATTTTTCTACCTGCTTAGAATTTAGCACTAATCCCAAGCTGATCATAGGGGCTTATGAAAGGATAAGTGCCACTGTAAATGCTAAGTTAACTAAAAAACAAAAGATAGGGGAGGAAACAAGACTATACGGTTGGTTCAATTCTGCCTGTACTAAAGCCCATAAAATTCTTGTACAGGCATTAAAGACTGTCCCAAAAGATAGTGGTTTAGTGAAAGATGCCAGGCGAGCCTACAAGCAGACCCTTCGAACTAGACAGGATGAATTGAAAAACCAAGCATGGGAAGCCTTGTTAAAGGCAAGTGCCTTACGGGATAACATCTCTTTCTGGAAAGAAATTAATGCCCCCTTCTCGGATAGTAAGGCTGACTCTATGGAGATAGCCATAACGGAAGATGTTTGGGTTAATTACTTTACCTCTCTATATAAGAAAGACTTATTAACAACGTCACCACAAGATGATATGAATACTGGGCAGGTGGAACACGCACCAAGTCAAGTTAGTTTCCCAATAAATGTAGTTACTACCCCATCAGAGGTTGAGCAAGCAATCTGTCAGAGTGCTAACTTAAAGGCCCCTGGTCCAGATGGAGTTCCCATCGATTTATTTAAAGAGAATGTAGATCTTTGGGCGCCCTTGCTTGCAAACGTAATAAACGCTTACAGCAAAGTAGGTTTTCCCGACACATGGCATGAAGCAATAGTAATCCCAATATTCAAGTAAGGGGACAGGCAGGACCCAAAATGTTACCGCCCCATTTCCTTGCTAGACACTCTGATGAAAGTTGCCGGCAGAGTGCTGTTAACTAAATTACAAGCCTGGTCCAAGAGTAATGGGATTCTTTTGAAATTCCAATACGGCTTTAAGACCGGCTTAGGCACTGTAGAGCAGGGTTTAAACCTGGCCCTAATAACGAGCAAATATATTGGAGTAAAAAAAGGGAACCTGTTCCTAACATTCGTCGATCTATCCTCGGCATTTGACTGTTTAGATCAGAGTGTTATGGGAAACCTTGGTTAAAATGGGGATAGATAAAAATATTTTATACTTCATACAGGAATTGTACAGAGATGCAGGTGCCACGGTTAGATACGGCGAAAACGGAGAGCGAACTAGAAAATTCCCCATAGAAAAGGGTGTTCGACAGGGCTGCATCCTTGCGCCATTCCTTTTTAATTTATATATCAATGAGGTAGCAGTCTTTTTAAATGACCTAGAAGTAGATTACCCTAAAATAAATGGCCTTTCAGTCCCACTTTTATTATATGCAGACGATGCTGTGATTATGGCTCGCACACAGCTGGGCCTTCAGAGGGCCATAAGGGGTTTCTCGACTTTTATGAGCATCAGAGGTCTAAAAATAAATGTTGGTAAAACATTTACAATGCCCTGTACTACTATAAAAAATAAACTAGACTGTAAAACCTTTGTAAACAACACAAAGATAGCTACGACCAAAACATTTTCTTACCTAGGTATCATTTTTAATAATAGAGGCACATGGACATCAGCAATTACCTCGCGGAACCTGGCCTTTTCTCGCACGATAGGCGCTGTCAAACAATTTGCTAAAAAACTGGGCGGGAAACCTGTAGATATACTTCTCAAGATCTATGCAGCGAAATGTGTCGCCACTGCTGTATATGGGGCTGGCATCTGGGGATTGGCAGATTGCACCCAAATACAAACAGTGGAAAACGCATTTTTGAGATACCTGCTATCAGTCCCACGATCCACGTCTACAACCATATGCCATAACGAACTTGATAGAGTACACATTACTGATCTGATAAAGATAGCTCCAGTTATGCTGTGGTACAAGATATGGGCATGTGAGGATACAATTTTTAACAGGGAAGTAATCCAGGATTGTTTAAACCAATTCGCCCCTAATAAGCAGCCATGGTTGGCCTATGTTAAAAAATTTCTGAACTCAATTGGCCAACCAGATCTCTATCTAAATCCCACATCATGCTCACAAATAACTAAAAAAGCTTTAAAAGTGGCATGCCTTGATCTACTAGAGGAGAGGAGGTGGTATTTAGATGGGAATAAGTCTACTATCGTAGCCCACCGTTGCATTCTTCACGGTGTGGGCCTTCATCCTTACCTGGCGCCAACCTGTTCGTGCTACCGTAGAATGCTTTTGACACGAATGCGGACTGAGTGTTTTTACAGGTTAACATCGTTCCCCGTTCCCAATGATTGGTCTGCCAAACTGATAAAATGCCCGTGATTTAGCCACCCAGTCAAATATACATTGCATTTTTTTCTGCAAGTATTATCAGTGGGGGAGAAAAAGATATTTGATACCATTGTTAAAGAGATGGGGTCTGAGAAATTGTAAAACTGCACTGATCAGACTGTACATGCTGCAAGATGAACTCACCATTGTTACGGCGATCAAATTTCTGACATTCGCTGTTAAATGTAGAGGGACCATGGGTAATGATTAGGATCTTGACGATAAAATGTATTATTTAGTTCATAATTACATCAAATAATACATAATAATCAAAAATGAAAACATGTATCCCTGAACACCGTATGAATTTTATGATCTTTTAATGAATTTTTTAATTTTTATATGGATTTTAAGAATTGTTTATATGTTCGACTATGTATGATGTTTGTATTTGGTAATGTGTTTTTAATGAGAAAAGTTATTTAGAGTGTTCAATGTATGCATCTTGTACTTCTGTCTGCATTTATGGTTTTTTGTCAAAATACCGAATAAAGCTATCTTTGAATTTGAATTTGAATTTGATTGCCGACTTTGGTGCTGAAAACCAAGGTCCGAGCCTCGAGGTCGCGTCCACATCCTGTGATTCTGGGCAAACAAATCTCATGTTAGATGCATACTCCTTTTTGTGCACGAAACTGAAATATGTTCTGCGTGCATAACAGTAGTGTTTGCAGCTCTGGAAACTTGTATAGGAATGGGGGATTATTGTGTGTGTTCCCCATTCAAGAGTAAGTGAGGTGAGCACAAGTTACTCAACTGCTAATTTGCAAACCCCACACTATCCCAAATTTGCAAATGCACCATTGGAACCTTGTATTAGCGGCTCTGTCGTGATATGACCTCAGTATGCATAAAGCCTACAGTTTGAGAGAAGTGAGTGTACATTTCAGTTTAACGTGGAATAATTATACTAGTTCATCATTATTTCACAGAGAAAGCACATATATTTATCGATAAATAGCAATCACACTAGAGATTTATTTATATTGGGGCAAAAAAGTAAAAAATAAATCGCATTTAACAATGAGATTCAAGGAAGAGGGGTTTGGTAGAGAAACAAGTTACCCATGAGCTTTCGGATAACGCTGCTACGACCACCCCTTCCCCATCCCCCCGGTCCCATTTATATAGGCTTCCCATGCATCTAAGATATGGGGGTAAGAATCCCCACAACGGGTAGCTAATAATAGCCTACATCACTGCCTCAAACCCAGGAACGCCGACGCAGAGAGCGCAGGGGACGGCTTTGACGTGACCAAGAGCGGCTGTTTTGTGCACAAGGCCTGCTCACGCCTCAGGTTTTCCCAGCCCTGCTATCGGAAAGCAGCGCTGCTCCCAGCGGACCACTTCCAGCCAGGCAGCGGCAGAACACAGTGCCGTGCCTTCACAAGTTATGGCTGAACCGGCCTTCGACTATTTTAACTTAGGGTGACCAACTGGCATTGGTGCAAATTCAGGACAGTAAGTGTAAAAATTCAGGACAAAGGGTCAAAATTCAGGACACAAATTCAGGACAGGAGGTCAAAATTCAGGACAAAACTTCAGGACAATAGGTAAGTTTTACAGACACGTCAGAGGTCGCGCAATAGTATATAATTAAGCCCAGCCATTTCCAAACATATTCAACTATTTGCAGACCTATCCATCATGTATCCTTCCATCTTTCATTTCACTCATCCATCCCTTCATCCATCCTTTCACTCATCCATCCATTATCCATCCATCCACCCTTTCACCCTATCCATCTGTACACTTATCCATCCACTCTTCATCCCATCCATCAATTCACTCATCCATCCAGCCATTTACCCTTTCACTAATCCAGCCATCCTTTCACTTACTAATCCTTCCACCCATCCACTCTTTTAGTCATCCATCCATCCTCCCTTTCTCTCTCCATCGACCCTTTCACTTAGCCATCCTTCCTTCCATCCATCCATCCACCCACCCATCCATCCATCTACTCATCCACTCATGAATCCATCCATTGATCCTATCACTCATCCATCTATCATTTCACTCCTTCACACATCTATTCATTCTTTTGTCCATCTACCCTCCCTTTCACCCACTCATCCATCCTTACATCCACCCTTTCACTCATATGTACATTCATTCACCCTTGCACTTATCAATCCATCAATCCATCCATCATTTCACTCATCCACCCAACCAGCCCTTATCCACCCAACCATCCACCCACCCACCCACCATCCACCCACCCACTCATCCATTTTTTCACCCACCCACCCACCATCCAATCTACTCATCCATCCTTTCATCCACCCACCATCCACTCACCCACCCACCATCCACTCACCCACTCATCCATCCTTCCACCCACCCACCATCCAATCCACTCATCCATCCTTTCACCCACCCACCCACTCATCCATCCTTTCACCCACCCACTCATCATCCATCCATCCATCCTTTCACCCACCCACTCTCCATCCATCCATCCTTTCTCCCACCCACTCTCCATCCATCCATCCTTTCACCCACCCACTCATCATCCATCCATCCATCCATCCATCCTTCCCCTCATCATCCATCCATCCTTCCCCTCATCATCCATCCATCCTTCCCCTCATCATCCATCCTTCCCCTCATCATCCATCCATCCTTCCCCTCATCATCCATCCATCCATCCATCCTTTCACCCACCCACTCATCATCCATCCATCCTTCCCCTCATCATCCATCCATCCTTTCACCCACCCCCTCATCATCCATCCATCCATCCTTGTGGAGAAGTGTGGCTCACTGGTTAGAGGAGGCAGACCTGGAAGCAGAGTTCAGCCCGGGACCAGGGTTCAATTCGCGGCTCGGCGGGGTTTTGAGTCCTAAAATGTCCATGGACTCGACAATTCTCGCTCCGGTGCCTACTCGATTCACGGGTTCACACTCTGCGACTCTGGGCAATAGCTTGCTTAATCTCGACAACGGCCCCTCGCGGCGGGATGCCTGGCTTTCACCTTGCGGATACCCTGCCGGGGTTATCTCACAGGGGAATACCAGGACGGGTTGAAACCGCTTGGTGATTTGCGCTATATAAATTCCTGTACATTTACATTTACATTTACATCCTTCCCCTCATCCATCCATCCTTCCTTCCACTCATCCATCCATCCATCCCTCACCCATCCATCCCCTCATCCATCCATCCATCCCCTCATCCATCCTTCCCCTCATCCATCCTTCCCCTCATCCATTCTTCCCCTCATCAATCCATCCCTCCCTCCCCTCATCCATCCTTCCCCTCATCCATCCATCCTTACCCTCATCCATCCTTCCTTTCATCCATCATCCATCCCCTCATCCATCCATCCTTCCACTCATCCATCCTTCCCTTCATCCATCATCCAGCTACCCTTCCACCCATACATCCAGCTATTTACATTTTCTCTCATCCCTCCTTCCCCTCACTCATCAATACATCCATCCTCTCATTATCCATTTATTCAATCTTTCATTCATCCATTCACCCTTTCACTAATTCATCCAGCCATCCACCCATCCTTTCACTTACTTACTCGCCCAACTTTCCATATTAATTTGAGCTGAGCCCTTTTGAGAAGAGGCTCATCAAGAACTTCACCCTCGCTGCAGGAGCCGTTCTAGGACTGGGACAGAAGCCACCCAGGGCGGAGACAAGATCCAACACAGTGGGGACAGGAGCCATCACAGGAGGGGAACAGGATCTTCCAGGGTGGGCACAGGGGTGGGCATGTAGTATTCTAGTATCATCTTGGGCTCCTCACCCCCTCCTGCACAAAACAACAAGAAGACAGGCTCTGTCCAAAATGCCCTCCCCCACTGTGATGTACAGTACTTATAGGAGATACTCTAAGAGAACTGGTTTAACTGATTGTCCTCCATACTCTGTTCATCAGTGTGGGTGCGATTGTGCCACACATTATATATTACATTATAGACTGCATGTTTGAAGAACCGAGGTCGGTGTAATCTGGCAGAGTCTAGGATGTTTGGGACCCTGGGTAGAAATGGAATGTGTGAGGCCCCTCTAAATTGCAGAGACATGACGCATTCTAGCCTGTTTGCATCTGAACAGATGCCCCTGCTGAAGCAGCTGCCCCTCCCTCTCAGTCACCTTCGAGCACCTCTTAACAGCTCATCACGGGCTGAAGGTGTGAGGCGTTGCCATCCCGCTGTGCCTCCAATGCTGCTGGGTGTCTGAGCTTTGGAACAGCCTCGGAGTCAAAGAGGGAGGTGGGTGGAAGCTGGGCCCGGTTAAAATTACGGACAAATGGCGTCCGTTAAAGAATCCTTCACGGACAACGGACAGACGGCCAAAATTACGGACTGTCCGTGAAATTTACGGACGGTTGGTCACCCTATAAATTTAACTCCAACCTCTGCACAAATGCGGACACATGCTTAACCCCCCACCAATGTATGTGAACGTGACAGGTTGGTTGTGACGGAAGGGTTGGTTAGGGGACAGCGATTTAGGCTGAGCTCTCACGTTTTCCAAGTCCTTATGTAAGAAGATCACCCGGGCCTCGATTTTTCTTTGCATTCTGGGACTTGTTTTCCACATTTAATAATTGGAGAAAAGCTTTGAGGCCTCCGGTCCAGTTTTAGCAGGTCGGTGTACATTAGTATTTCTCTTAGGTGTCTAGATGAGTCCTTGTTCGTTACAACCAACCAAGGGCTGAAGCTGGGTGATGCATCTCTGCTTCTTCCGGGTGCTTGTATGCATGCCTCCCCCAATAACAGGCTGCGCATGTGGTGGCGTCGCCTGTGCGAAGGGCACTGCATGTCCGTGAGCAGCAGCCTCGGGTTTTCAGCGTGCAGATAGCACTCGAGCCGCCACCATGCTCCAGTGTAGGAACCAACAAAGGCTGTTTGTCCCAGCTCTGCGCGCTCGCAGTCAGTGCTCCAGACAGGCCCCTCACAGCTAAGAGTAAGGCACATTAATGCCAAATATCCTCTGCATAGTGGAATTGGATTTAGGTGACCCTCTATGAATTAATTGCAGGTCCTGCAGACACATTGTTACAAGGACCTTGCAGTTCATAAGGTTATGATAGCCGGCTGCTGTACTGGGCCCATACATGTGACATGGGAGGCTATTGGTTAGGAGGAGTTTGCAAGTGACACTGGAAGTAGGGGTGTGGGAGGTGCTGCTACAGCACCCCACAAAAAGCCTCGCAGGAGTTCAGAAGGGGAATGAGCAATAAAAGGCATTTCAATTGTAATTGTTTTTAACTTGTCCCATTTGCTGAGTTCGAGACTTAGACGAAGTTTCATGCAATGGATTCTGACAAACTATTTAAGAATGGGATTGGCATCTACTTTTCCTAGATTGCAAAGAGGGATTTTTTTAAAGCCTACTTTCAGCTAGCTATGACACAGGGGGCTAAGTTAGAGCTAGGGTAAAATAAAACCCTTTTATTTTGTATCATATCATGCAATGTTGACGTTTGGCGTACATACCAATTGCATGTTTAGTTTATCCATACTGTGTGGGATTTCATGCAACGGGGGGCAAAAAGTTTAGTTTGCTAATAATTTGATTATCAGGTACATACTGCAATTCAGTGTGAGCAGCCTTCAGACAAGCACAGTGCTGCCAAGAACCACGCTTCATGGGTTAGACTAATGCTTTTTAGTGCTGATGTCTGCATCACCGCACTAATGTGCATTAGTCATGCATACTGAGCCCCTAAAAGACTGTCAGGGTCATAAGGCACTTCAAAAGCTTCAGCCAGCGTGCTGTGCTTAATCTTTGCACTGCCGCTGTCAGCGCTTGGCTCTGCAACAATTTAGGACTCAGTGATATGATGACACAGACTTCAGTTTAGGATACATTGTATCCATAGATATGCTGTCAGATCTTTCGCAGGTGTACAGGGTAAATTAACAAATTTACTGGAAGCGCCGGATCCAGTCTCTGTTGAGAGGTCGCAAGGAGGCCTGGAGGGGGAGTGGGGGATGGAGGAGGATGTGCAAGCCTAACACAGGGGCAGACACCGATCAACACCCCAGTCCGATCAGATGGACTGGTGCACTGTTTGCTATTCGCACTGAGTAAGCAGGCAGATTGGATTGACGGCAGGCAGTCCCTGTCAATCCTATTGCTGCACAGAGTAACTCAAAGGCCCTGGACAGCGCATGGCATTTCTGTGCACAGTAAGGAGTCATGCTGTATCCCTTCTTCCTTCCATGAGCCTAGCAGGGAAAAAATCCATCTCCTCCGATGTCCAGGCATAGTAGGACTTCTCCAGGTGTGCCGACCGGTTTTCATTATGCATGCATTAAATGTTTTGCAATTAGTGGCCCTGGGGAAATTGTGATCATTGGAACAGTTTTCCAGCGTTCCCTGGAGCTCTTCCACGGTGAGTCTCTGGTAAGGAGTTTCCTCAAAGAGCCAGCACCCTCTGACTGCCTGTATTCTCCTGAATGGCACTCGAAATGCAGGGCAACAAAGTAAGGGAAACATACGTATGCTTTTAAATGTAATATCCAGAGCAAAACGGTACTTGGTAAGGTTGTGGTGTACATGTTCTGGTGTGAATAATCCAATGTGGACTAGGTACACATGCTTCTACTTTATCCAACTGCTCTAGTTTTGGATACCATTTATATCCATTGAAAAGAAAAACAAGATAAATTCTACTGGCTAAACAAAAATATCAGCAATCTGATCCCAGTCACTGACTGAGGCCAGAGGTCTTCTACCATTGTATGTGCTTGTAAATTCTCCACTGATGAGACACATTTTT
The DNA here is from genome assembly GCF_964261635.1 of Lissotriton helveticus. Lineage (NCBI taxonomy): Eukaryota > Metazoa > Chordata > Amphibia > Caudata > Salamandridae > Lissotriton > Lissotriton helveticus. Next base: position 1,261,170,675 of record NC_136068.1, on the reverse strand, counting down.
CTCAACAACTTTTAAGCACATTTAGGGACTGATTACAATGTCTGTCGGAAAGCATTCCGACTGACTAGGTTTCGGGGAGTCCGACCGTTTCCGAACACCGATCGGTCGGACTCCCATTGACTTCAATGGGATACTGTGTTCCGACCAACAACACAGGCTCCCATTGAAACAAGCATTGAAAATGCAATAGGTCTCGCCTTTTATTAAGTTAAAGCCATTTGCTTTGCTATACAATACCATTAGGAAAGCAAATGGCTTTAACTTAATCAAAGGCGAGACCTATTGCATTTTTAATGCTTATTTTTTGTTTCTTCCATACCCCCTTCTCCAGACCCCTCTAGTCTCTTCCTTTTCTTCATTTCCTGTTTCCTTTATCAAAGATTGCAATGGTTCATTCTCTTTTCCTTGTTGACGCGATATATGACAAGACGCCCGATTACATCTCAGTGAATTATCAACACATTGTAAACATTTGATTGACAAATATTTTATTTCAGTAACCGTTAAGAAGTAACCAACATGAAAATTGCCAATGTTTGAAAATAAATTATTAAAATGTACCTTTGTAACAATCAGTCCAATACCGAAGAGAAAATATTTCTCCTGCAATCAACCCTCTTCCTAATCTTTAAATTATCCTGCATATCATTGTGTCTCTAATCTTAACTTTAACTCTGATATTAAGGCCACGACCCTGGTCCTAGATCAGCACTTAACTCTAACCCTAGTTCTGGCGCTAACCCTGAAATTTACACCAAACCTAATCCTCACTCAACACTTTTTTTAAAATTCTTAATTTGCTTTCATTGTGTATCCATCATAATTATATATATATGTTTCATGTGCTTTGGTTGATCCATGGTCACTATTCGCATATAATATTTTGAAATTATAATTTCGCCATTTCAGTCCTTGGTTGGTAATAATTAATAATTAAGCTTGACATTAACAAAAAATTCTAACATAACAAGGAAAAAGAAAGAAGAGCTATTTTTATTCAGGTCATTACTCTATGATCTTTCAACTCATTTTTGCATCTCCAGGGACAAATTGCCCATCCTTGCACCACCTTCAGTCAGTTTCGTGCTAGTTTTCCATGGTGCTCGTACTAGTCTTTAACAAATGTCAAACGTTCACCTGTTTTATTGCTGATTTCATTCTACCACTTAGTAGGATTTTTAGATTTTTAAATTCATACTGTTTCTACCTGATGCAGCAGGCTGACCATTTTTCTTAATTTTAGACTTGAATCCAAGTGCAGAGCCATCAGGAAACTTGTTTAGTTCAGCTGATCCATGGGCCCCAGTCGTAACTCTACCACAAGAGGACTTTGGTCAGACAATCACGTTTACCAGCACGACATCAGCAGGACCGTGGGACCTTCCCTCCCTAACCAACTCTCCTGCTGTGCAGTCCAAGGAGCCTTCTGGTCTCTATCCTGCATTACCAGACGCTTGTAGAGATGGTGGAAGCAGTCAGCCGACAACAGGTGAGCAAAAATGCAAACAGTATTCCTCAAGTCCAGTCTACAGACTGTATAATCTGAGTTTTGTCTCCTAACAGCACTTCTCATTATGAGTGTGCCTAAAAAATAAAGCACACTCAAAACCTGTCGGGAGTTTGGTTGGAAATAATTGATAAAAGTTAAAGGAGCAAGATCAATAACCCTGTGTAGCTGGGTGGAATACTATACAAAGAAACCTGTTGCTGTGGGAGTAAATATGCAAAAAAAAAGGTGGTATGAGTCTAGGGACAGAAAAACAAAATCACCATCCTGAAATATTAAAATAGTAAATAAATGACACTCCATATCATAGTAAGAGAGCAAATAGGCATACAGAGACACCAGTATTTATGTAAAGAATATGTATAATAAACTTCTAAAGTGCCGGAAGTAATTGAGAAAAAACTATCGTCTATTTATTAAAATACACCCACAGTTTTATTATATATATATATATATATATATATATATATATATATATATATATATATATATATATATATATATATATATATATATATACAAATCACTGTAAAAACAATGGTTATAGTGACAATATAGTTAAGTGTTGGAATAAGACACGAGGACACAAGCTTAGGCTCAAAACTCAAAATCCACTGAAGTTCACCAGTTATAGTTTAATGCTATAGCTTGCACCCCATCATGTATTGCTTATGACCGTGCATAAATTATCTCTCATGACATGTGAAATGCCAGTGATGACATCAATGATTTATATATAAATAACAGGATTGTTGAAATTACTAATGAGATGAACCAGTGATTCTTGCAGTGTATTATAGGCTTTATGAACGAGAAGTGAAATAACCAAGGTTAGTGGTTGGACGGTTGTAAGCTTTTCTGCATGCTTTTGAAAGATGCAAAAGAAATTGGATATTTGGGAAGTGAAACACTCATGGATTTCATTGTCTTTTTACTTGTATTCACCTAAAGTGTAGTTGCAGTGGGTGGTGTTCACTTGCAAAAAGCTGACCTTTGGTCAGCCTTTGTTCTGAAGGCTGAGAAAGTAGGGTGTCAGGTGGTCATGGAAGAATGGGAGCATGGCATACCACAGGTGAGACTTCTAAGCCAACCTCCCACTTCACATGGCTGCAGGCCATGTGCAGCAGGGGTTCACCACATGTGTAGGTTGACTCTTGGTCTGGCCATTGGGCAAGCCCCACCCCCTCCCAACTCCCATGGTAAGTCGAGTTCACAGCTTTATGGGGCACCAGGGTTTGCAGACAACCTTCTCTGTGTAGATCTGTTGAACATGGCCCTTTTTGAAGGGTCATCCCTGAACTTTTTGCCTTCCTCCTGTATTTTGTCTGACCTGTTTTTGTTAGTTTTATGACTCGGGGCACTTTTTCACTGCTGATGCATATGCTCTTCCTATTATAACTTGATGTATGGATCAGTGATTCCATGATTGGTTGGTTTGGTTTACTTGTCAGTCCCTAGTACAGTGCACGGAGTGTGCCCAGGGCGTGTAATACAAATGCTGCTGGTGGGCTTACAGCACTGGTTGTGCCATCCACAGAAGCAGCCTGTAAAAGTGTGTCTCAGGTCTGTCATTGCAGAGCCTGTGTACAGTCTGGTACTGCCATGTTGACTGGGAAAGTACACCCACTTGCCAGTCCATAAACCTTGCCTTTTCTGCATATTAGTCACCCCTATGCTAGGCCCAAGGGCGCAAGGTGCATTGTAGGTAAAAGGTAGGACAAGCCCTGATGTGTGTGGCATGTCCTAATAGTGAATTACAGCCATTTTTGTTTTTCACCATTGAAAGGCTATCTGTTCCCCATAGGCCAGAATGGGCAGTTTGATTATTACATTTTATAATCCTAACTGACTCAGTGAACTAGGTAGAAATTCGGGTTTAGTATGCCTGAACTCAGAATGATAAAATACATCTTTTAGTGAAGTTGGTTTTAATATTCGGTGTTTGAAAATACCATTTTTAGAAAGTAGGTTATTCCTTGTGTGGAGTTTGAGTGACGGGGCTGGGGGATTCCAGGAGACAAGGTGAGTCAGCACAGGGCTGAATAGAGAGATCTGTATGCAGATGGGAAGGAGGATTTGCACCAGGGACCTGAATAGGGCTGTGCCTTCCCTCTACAATGCAGGCTCCACCTCCTGTGGTGTTTCTGATGACCATGCCCTGCACTGTGAAGGGAAAGGAGTCATGTAAACAGAGTGGTCCAGGACTGGCCAGAGCTGGTTTGGACTAGGCAAAGGCCTCTCTGCCTTCAGAGAACAAAGAGAAACTGTGTATAAAAGAGGGGACCTCGATACCAGAACTTTAGATCACTTTTGGGAAACAAGAAGAAAACTTTGCTGAGGAGAGGAACCAGAGAGACTGAGGAGAGACTATCCCTAAGCTGAAGTTCTGCTTGGGGGATTAGCCTGGAGTGGTTGCCAGACTGCCAAAGAAAGGAGAGAGGAACTTTGTGTGTACTTTCATCAAATTGTGAATGATCTCCAAGGGCTTGAGAGAGCTTGCCTCCTGCTGAAGTCTCCGGGACAACAGACTTCACCCACCAGCTCCCCAAGAGTTCTTTGGAAGTGCCTGCAGTTGTGTTGGGCTTTCTGAGGGACCGCATGTCGCAAGGAGCTGGAAGTGCGACTCACGAAGGAGAAACGTGTCGCCGAACTGCCGCAGTCGCTTCACAACTCTAATGCGCCTCGCATCACTGGAAAAGAAGATCGACGTCGCCGCATCATCGGAGAAGCGTGTTGCAGCCACTGTTGTCGTATCGCTGGTAAAGCATGTCACCGCTGCAAGCTGTCGCATCATTTCCAAAGCGCCTCGCATCGCCGGAGAAGAGGATCGACACCACATCAGACGACGCCGCATCACCGGGGAGGCGTGTCGCAGGGCCTGTCGCAGCTCAGAAGATTCGCTGAGTCGCTGCACGTCCGTCGGGCGTGCACGCATCGTGTGGCATCCAATAGAAGACGCCATCTTTGTTTCATTGCACTGGATCTTCATCACATCACAGTGTTGCAGGCTGCATCGCCCTGGAAGTGCAGTAAGAAAACGATGCATCACCTCCCCTCGCAGAGAAGAACAGACGCATCCCCTACGCATCAGAAGGGATCGGACACATCACCGTTCTTGCGTGTAAGGAACCAACGCATCACCTTCCCTGCAACACTTTCGTTGTAAAGCGTTACGCATCCTAAGGTACATTGAACTCAAAGTGTCGCATTTTACATCTTACGAGAACTAAGCTAATTCTACCACTTTTAAAGTACAGTATTGTGGATTTTTGTCGTGTAGTGTAATCTGTAGTGTTGTCACTGGGTTACAGTATGTGTTCACAATTGCTTTACACACTGCCTCTGAGATGAGCCTGTCTGCTTGTGCCAAGCTACCAAGGGGGTGAGCAGGGGTTATTTTAGGAGTGTAATCCCTTACCCTGTCTAGACTCAAGGGTCCCTATTTGGTCAAAGGTAGCTACCTCTGACAACTTGATCCCCAAATCTAACAATATCCAACTTCTGTGAATGGTGGGTGTTGATCGCTTGTGAAGGGGTGAGTGCAGGTCACAGGATAATTCCTGTGTCAAACATGTCTGAAGACTGTGTGTAGTGGAGGTTGGGTGCAGTGCCTTGCCGGAGCCTAGGCCCCTCAGTCTGTTCTGATGCTAACTGGGTGCAGGGTCTGGCTGGGTGGCAATGACTAAGATGTCATCAATGATGTCATTTAGCCTGTCATGAGTGATGTAATATGTGAGGTCATAAGTAGTACATGATGTGGGTGCATGTTATTCACTGAACTTTAATGGGCCTATTTCAGTGGTTTTTGGGTGTTTTAATGTTAGCATGTCTCAATCCAGCACTTAACTGTGACATCACTTTAGCCATTTTGTTCAGTGAATTTCTTGGTTTTTTAAGTTAAGATTTCACACCTAACTATAACATCAAGTAACAAAATGGCATTCAGATGTCCATATATTTTGTCATGAATGCTAAATGTTAGGGCTCTAGTGGTTCATTACATCTCTATTGGTTAACTTCCTAGTGATCAACTGCAGCTTCACCACAGACTGCTGCTGCTTTTGTTGGAAGTACATTTTTCTCTCAGTATTTTAGAATCTTTTATTGACATGGATGTGAAAGATGTTTGAGAACTGGTAAAATAAAATCCCCATTTTAGCTCCCTAACCATAATCTCTATGGTAAAAGGAACACCCTAATTCTGTACCTTTACTGCAGTCGCCTCTGTAGAAAGGCAGACAGTCAGTTTTGCAGCTTTGATTTCATCAAGATGGCATTCAGGTGTCCAACACTTTCATAAATTCAAAATGTTACAACTCTAGTAGTTAATTAGCACTCTTCTGGTGAACCTGCAGTTGATCTCATGGGTAAATGACAGACTTCACTGGTGTTGAAAGTACATGTTTCAGTCTGCAAATCAGAAAGCTTTACTGACCTTGATGAGAAAGATATTTGAGATCTCAGTAAATGTCCTCATTTTAGCTTTGTAGAGCACTAACCACAATTTCTTTGACAACATGGAAATGCTTTTTTCTTTTAAAGTTTTGGTTCCATCCAGATGGTATTCAGGTGTGCCACACTTGATTCATAAATACAGAATGGTAACACATTATGCGAAGGTGCAGTAAACACTGGGGATTCAGCTGACAGGCTGATGCTGTAAATGCATGTTTTACTCAGAATAACAAACTTTATTCTACATGGCTGAGGAAGATAGTCTGAAGTTATTGCAAGGTGGAAGGAGGGCTGGGGTGAGTTGGGGTTGATGTGTAAGGATCTTCTGGTTCAAGGTCTGGGACTTTCTTTGATTGTTAAACAAAGGAATTTTCTACCTCCATAATTGTGATATCTTTGCTGTAATTCACTATAGTTTATCGTCGTTCCACATTTAAGCTTTACATAAACGTCGAACCCAAACCTGGGCCCCAGTGCATGTACCCTGATTATTTCTAAATCTGTTATAGCCCTCTGAAATGACCATTTTCTAGAATTTGTTCTGAAGCAGCTTTTCTGACTTTCTCCCAAGTTTTCTGTTGTGTTGTGGCCCTTTTCTCACATATGAAAGCTTTACAGGACCATCTCAATCTACAAAAAGCTGTCACTGAGTCTCCAGGCGCAAATCAGCTTGCTAAGCCATAGGGCAACTCCTTCATATACCAGCTTTTGTGATCAAACCAGTTAGCAAATGTTTAATAGCATAAGTGTTAATTTTAGTGGTTGACCAAAAGAGGGGATATATAACAAATAATAGTAATTTTCTCAACGTTTAATCATCCTATTCTCATCAGCTCCTTCAGTTTTGGTTAATTCTACCAGACTAGGGTGAATTAAATTCATCATGCTTGGGACACACAGTTATGTTTAGCTGACCTCCATTAAGCTCTCCTTGTATTATCTAGCTGGTCAGATGTACCGTGATTATGTTGATTCATGTCCTGATTGTTTATCATCATCGATAAGTTAGGCAGTAAGGTTGTTGTGATCAATGTCTGTTTGTGAGATTACCTGCATATTCCATACGGTTACACAAGCATCAATGTTGATCAATAAATGACACCAAAAAGAGGGCCCCTGAACAATAAATAAACAGGCTGAAGAATCAGGGAAGCATTTGCATGTACGGAAAAAACAAACAAGTTGCCTGTAAAGGTTTAGTCGTCGGAGTATCTCGCATTCTTTAAGGATGCTTACCAATTTATCTGATTTATAGTGTGTATGTATATATCTATTGCAATAACATTAATCAGACATATAGAGTCATCAATGCCTTCATCCAGAATGTTATCAAAAATAGTTATTTATTATAATCATCATATAAAGATACATGTATCTATACATATCACAGTACAAAACATTACAAATATTACTAAATAACAAAAGGTGTACCATACATTTGAGCACCATAGAGCTAACCCAACTAATAGCCAAATTCAACACCTGTACAACTCTCAGCACATTCATTCAACAGGTATTCTCACACATATCCACATCATTGCTCTAAGTTTTATACATGCTAAGCATTCAGTCTTGTTATCAAACGATTCGCCGACACTCGTTTCGGTGGAGACCAGCGATTTTTGTCACACCTTCATGGCACTAACACAATTAATAATAATAGGGCGACATGAGTGCATCCAATGCCGAATCTGAAATAGCATCATAAATCTATCTCTATCTATATATCTATACACATATGTATGTGTGTATATATATATATATATGTGTGTGTATATATGTATATATATGTATATATATATATATGTATATATATATATATGTGTATATATATATATATATATATATATATATATGTATATATATATATGTGTATATATATATATATATATATATATATATATATATATATATATATATATAGATATATATATTTTTTATTTTTTTTGGTTCACCAACTTGAATTATACTCGCACTCCACCAGGATGATACTTTAAAGCAGGTTTATTTTAACCAACGCGTTTCAATCTTGCGATCTTGCTCACGGTTACAAACATTTGTCCCTTGTTAATTTTTACATTTATACCAGATAATCATGCTTGCACTATTAAGATGCATTATGGTACTGGTAGTTGCATTATTGATATAAGCACATTTCCTTTACCAGACTAATCATACTAGCATTATTATGATGCATTATGGTTCTGGAAGTTACATTTACCATTATTTCATTTGTTTCACAATTACGGCAAAATATATATATTTTTTTGTTGTTATGTGGTGCATAAAAGACTGGTTTGGATCACTATATGTACAAGCATAAATCCTTACATGAACACATTGCATTTGTTTCTGCATATAATTCTGTACTCTCTCAGTGAGAGATATTTGAATAACATTTGCGATATTTGATTGCTAAGTATAAAACGAGTTTAGTACTCATAAGCTCAAAGTTTTCAAGAGAATTAATGTGCCGTCACGTTGGTACGTACTGCGCAATGTTCCTATTATTTAGGGACTAGTGCCCTTATTTTGAAGATATTTATACTTTTTCCATATTAGACCTCTATATATCTTATTCTCAACCAGTGTCTTTTCAGATTTTCAAGCTCATCACAGGTGCACATAAAGTTCCTCATCGCCATTTAATCCTCCAGGGTTTTTAGTTTTAAATCGAATGATCAATCTTGACTCTAATCTGCGTAGGGTCATCAGTCTGTTTCCACCTCTTTCTTTTATCGGTACAGTAGCTAAGCCGCAATATGTAATGCCCTTCCATGTCTTTTTCTCGTTTGCATGGGTTAACATGTGCTTGGCCATAGCATAACTCAGGTCCTTGTTTTCAATTGCTCGGATATGTTCCAATATCCTCTTGTGTAGGGGGCAAATGGTGCTCCCGATGTACCTCTTCCCACAGAAACATTGCAGTAAGTACACCACATGTGTCGTTTTACACGTGATGACATTCTCTACTTTGAAGAATTTTCCTTTAGGATCCTTTATTTTAGATAGGTTTCGTCCAACTTGGCATGCTTTGCATTGCATGCATTTGGTAAAACCCTGTCGTCTCCCATCTAGCCAATTATTGGTCTTTTTCTTTTCTTCAAAGTGACTATTGACCAGTTTGTCTTGTAAAGACGGTGCTTTTCTAAATGTCATTTTTGGAAACTGGCCAATTTCTTTTCCTATGTCTGGATCTTTTTTCAAGACATGCCACTATTTTTGTAGTACTTTCCGTATTTTCTGGCTTTCCTTCGAGTAGGTCAATATCATTCTGATTGGCTCATTTATTCCGTTTGATATTTGTTGTTTAGGTATCAATGTTTCAATCCGATTCTTTTCTCTTGCTCTCTGCTCACATCGATCTATATCACATTTGTTATATCCCCTGTTGCTGAATCTATTTGCTGTTTCTTTGAATTTCTTGTTCATTTCTATTTGATTGGAACAGTTCCTCTTCATCCTGATAAATTCTCCGTATGGGATGTTCTTTTTCAGAGCTTCAGGATGGAAACTTCGTCCATGTAACATGCTATTAGTTGCTGTGATTTTTCTGTGGACCGTAGTCTCAAGCTGACCATTAAGAACATAGACCTTTGTGTCCAAGAATACCACTTCACTTGAGCTTATACTGTAGGTGAATCTCAGTCCTATTTCGTTGTTGTTTAGGATTTGCATGTATTTCAGAAATTCCTCACTCGGTCCATTCCATATTAGGAATAGATCGTCAATAAATCGCAGCCAGAGAATCACTCTGACTGTGAACTGGTCGTTTCCTTCTCTCCAAGCTATCAGTTTTTCCCACCATCCCATAACTAGGTTGGCGTAGCTTGGAGAGAAGGAAACTCCCATCGCTGTTCCACAGATTTGGGTGTAGTATACCTTGTTTAAAAGGAAAACATTATTAGTAAGGCACATCTGCACCATTTCCATAAGCATGTCACAATGTTTCAATTGATCTAATGGTTTTTGTTTCAAGAAATATTTTATTGCGGTCAGCCCCAGTTCGTGATCAATAGAGGTGTAAAGAGATACAACATCTGTGGTTACCAGCCGGTAACCATCCATCCATTCAATATTCATTGGATGGATGGTTACCGGCTGGTAACCATAGATGTTGTATCTCTTTACACCTCTATTGATCACGAACTGGGGCTGACCGCAATAAAATATTAAACAACAACGAAATAGGACTGAGATTCACCTACAGTATAAGCTCAAGTGAAGTGGTATTCTTGGACACAAAGGTCTATGTTCTTAATGGTCAGCTTGAGACTACTGTCCACAGAAAAATCACAGCAACTAATAGCATGTTACATGGACGAATTTTCCATCCTGAAGCTCTGAAAAAGAACATCCCATACGGAGAATTAATCAGGATGAAGAGGAACTGTTCCAATCAAATAGAAATGAACAAGAAATTCAAAGAAACAGCAAATAGATTCAGCAACAGGGGATATAACAAATGTGATATAGATCGATGTGAGCAGAGAGCAAGAGAAAAGAATCGTATTGAAACATTGATACCTAAACAACAAATAACAAACGGAAAAAATGAGCCAATCAGAATGATATTGACCTACTCGAAGGAAAGCCAGAAAATACGGAAAGTACTACAAAAATATTGGCATGTCTTGAAAAAAGATCCAGACATAGGAAAAGAAATTGGCCAGTTTCCAAAAATGACATTTAGAAAAGCACCGTCTTTACAAGACAAACTGGTCAATAGTCACTTTGAAGAAAAGAAAAAGACCAATAATTGGCTAGATGGGAGACGACAGGGTTTTACCAAATGCATGCAATGCAAAGCATGCCAAGTTGGACGAAACCTATCTAAAATAAAGGATCCTAAAGGAAAATTCTTCAAAGTAGAGAATGTCATCACGTGTAAAACGACACATGTGGTGTACTTACTGCAATGTTTCTGTGGGAAGAGGTACATCGGGAGCACCATTTGCCCCCTACACAAGAGGATATTGGAACATATCCGAGCAATTGAAAACAAGGACCTGAGTTATGCTATGGCCAAGCACATGTTAACCCATGCAAACGAGAAAAAGACATGGAAGGACATTACATATTGCGGCTTAGCTACTGTACCGATAAAAGAAAGAGGTGGAAACAGACTGATGACCCTACGCAGATTAGAGTCAAGATTGATCATTCGATTTAAAACGAAAAACCCTGGAGGATTAAATGGCGATGAGGAACTTTATGTGCACCTGTGATGAGCTTGAAAATCTGAAAAGACACTCTGGTTGAGAATAAGATATATAGAGGTCTAATATGGAAAAAGTATAAATATCTTCAAAATAAGGACACTAGTCCATAAATAATAGGAACATTGCGCAGTACGTACCAACGTGACAGCACATTAATTCTCTTGAAAACTTTGAGCTTATGAGTACTAAACTCGTTTTATACTTAGCAATCAAATATCGCAAATGTTATTCAAATATCTCTCACTGAGAGAGTACAGAATTATATGCAGAAACAAATGCAATGTGTTCATGTAAGGATTTATGCTTGTACATATAGTGATCCAAACCAGTCTTTTATGCACCACATAACAACAACAAAAAAAATATATATTTTGCCGTAATTGTGAAACAAATGAAATAATGGTAAATGTAACTTCCAGAACCATAATGCATCATAATAATGCTAGTATGATTAGTCTGGTAAAGGAAATGTGCTTATATCAATAATGCAACTACCAGTACCATAATGCATCTTAATAGTGCAAGCATGATTATCTGGTATAAATGTAAAAATGAACAAGGGACAAATGTTTGTAACCGTGAGCAAGATCGCAAGATTGAAACGCGTTGGTTAAAATAAACCTGCTTTAAAATATCATCCTGGTGGAGTGCGAGTATAATTCAAGTTGGTGAACAATTAATTACAGGGAATGCCCGTCCCTGACACTCGCACCTGCTGTGAAAAGTGTGCCCTCTGTAACGGGTTTACTTTGGTGGCAATATATATATATATATATATATATATATATATATATATATATATATATATATATATATATATATATATATATACTTTTATACACATACACCCTTTCGTAACCAAGCGGAAAGCACACTTGGAAAATAATGCAAGCAAAGTGCTTTATTGTGCATACACCCCTGTGCGAACATGACAGTAGTTAAAATGGCAATAGATCACATGTTATTTTTAAACATCAAAGACAGACTTATGCAGCATTAAGAGTACAATTCATGGGGGCCGTCTTTGAGCGTGCGATTTACAATGAGGGATATCACCCAAGTGCAATTGTGCATGGAAAAAAAACATCATTACAATTTTTGAGGGAGGAAAAGTTCATACATATACACTTGTAGGTGGTATTCCAGTCCAAAATTATATAGCATTCATTGAATACAGAAAATATGCTAAAAACAGAATTGTTTACATTTATGTTTGTATATACAGGATATCAACATAACCCCTTCGTATTCATTATTTAGCCCTGAATGGGCAACAGAACGCCAGACGAGAGGGAGTGCGGCAAAGGAGACTACGATGTTCTGTGTAAAGTTATTAATAAAAACATACATGTATATTCTTATCTCTGATTTTATCACTTCAAGTGCACCCACATCTCCTCATCGTTGTTAAGCCCTATGGAGCCTTGGTTTGGAGATCGATAATATATTTAGATTCCAAAATCTGAAGCTTTCGTACCCTATCTCATTCTCTCTCGTGTTTCTCTACCTGATCTATGCAGCAGAATTTAAAGTCACGATTGCTCTGGTGGAATTTCTCAAAATGGCGAGCAACCGGATAGGTCGCATCCTTGTTTGTAATGGCACGCACGTGCTCATGGATGCGTTTTTTTGTTGGGTGTGCTCCCAATGTAGCATTTGGAGCAAGGGCATGATAAGCAGTGTACTGTGAACTCAGAGTTGCAATTAAGGAACTGCTTAATCATTCTGGTAGGTTTAGGATCCCCTGGTCTACCTTGAAAGTTGATCACTTTACCACTGTTTTTGCAGGCCTTGCAACGCTTGCAAGTGAAAAAATCTGCAATGCTCGCGCGTGTGTGTGTGTGTGTGTGTGTGTATATATATATATATATGCAGAAACACCTCCTTCCTTGAAAAGAGAGAAGCCACAGCGGGGGATCAGGTTGGAGGAAGCTTTAATGAAGCACACTCGGCAAATGCATTTCGGCAAGTAATTGCCTTCTTCAGTGCCCGGTGAGTGTTAACCAAGAGGCAAGTCCCTTCTCCCTTTCATTTGTCCTCCTCACCGCTGATTAGTAACACCCTTGCACCCTATCCCATGTGAGTAGGTGTGTCTATGTTGGATTTGGCCCACCGTGTCGCAGCAGACCACAAGTCCCAGCATGCCCCTGGATGGTACCGGGCTAAGCTGGAATCAGGTGCAAATCAGGCAAGGCATCCGGACCTCGGGAAAATAGGGGTTACAGCCACTGTCCTGGATAAAGTTCACCAAAGTCCTCCTTGTGTCCCCACACCGCATCAACCATGCCGCCTGGAATCAATAGCGCGAGGGTCCGACTGACAGTGCACCAGACCCAGTGTGAGGAAACATTCCCTCAGCATCGCGTTCTTTTCTTCCTGGATGGCAGGTGGGCTCCAGTCTTCCGATCACTCGGAACAAACAAAAGAGCAGCCGCAGCCGCCCACGCCAATGGAGATGGAGCCTCTTGATAATGCGGGGGCTTCTTAAACGCGGCACAGGCAACCGCGTTGTAGATATGCAGAAACACCTCCTTCCTTGAAAAGAGAGAAGCCACAGCGGGGGATCAGGTTGGAGGAAGCTTTAATGAAGCACACTCGGCAAATGCATTTCGGCAAGTAATTGCCTTCTTCAGTGCCCGGTGAGTGTTAACCAAGAGGCAAGTCCCTTCTCCCTTTCATTTGTCCTCCTCACCGCTGATTAGTAACACCCTTGCACCCTATCCCATGTGAGTAGGTGTGTCTATGTTGGATTTGGCCCACCGTGTCGCAGCAGACCACAAGTCCCAGCATGCCCCTGGATGGTACCGGGCTAAGCTGGAATCAGGTGCAAATCAGGCAAGGCATCCGGACCTCGGGAAAATAGGGGTTACAGCCACTGTCCTGGATAAAGTTCACCAAAGTCCTCCTTGTGTCCCCACACCGCATCAACCATGCCGCCTGGAATCAATAGCGCGAGGGTCCGACTGACAGTGCACCAGACCCAGTGTGAGGAAACATTCCCTCAGCATCGCGTTCTTTTCTTCCTGGATGGCAGGTGGGCTCCAGTCTTCCGATCACTCGGAACAAACAAAAGAGCAGCCGCAGCCGCCCACGCCAATGGAGATGGAGCCTCTTGATAATGCGGGGGCTTCTTAAACGCGGCACAGGCAACCGCGTTGTAGATATGCAGAAACACCTCCTTCCTTGAAAAGAGAGAAGCCACAGCGGGGGATCAGGTTGGAGGAAGCTTTAATGAAGCACACTCGGCAAATGCATTTCGGCAAGTAATTGCCTTCTTCAGTGCCCGGTGAGTGTTAACCAAGAGGCAAGTCCCTTCTCCCTTTCAATTGTCCTCCTCACCGCTGATTAGTAACACCCTTGCACCCTATCCCATGTGAGTAGGTGTGTCTATGTTGGATTTGGCCCACCGTGTCGCAGCAGACCACAAGTCCCAGCATGCCCCTGGATGGTACCGGGCTAAGCTGGAATCAGGTGCAAATCAGGCAAGGCATCCGGACCTCGGGAAAATAGGGGTTACAGCCACTGTCCTGGATAAAGTTCACCAAAGTCCTCCTTGTGTCCCCACACCGCATCAACCATGCCGCCTGGAATCAATAGCGCGAGGGTCCGACTGACAGTGCACCAGACCCAGTGTGAGGAAACATTCCCTCAGCATCGCGTTCTTTTCTTCCTGGATGGCAGGTGGGCTCCAGTCTTCCGATCACTCGGAACAAACAAAAGAGCAGCCGCAGCCGCCCACGCCAATGGAGATGGAGCCTCTTGATAATGCGGGGGCTTCTTAAACGCGGCACAGGCAACCGCGTTGTAGATATGCAGAAACACCTCCTTCCTTGAAAAGAGAGAAGCCACAGCGGGGGATCAGGTTGGAGGAAGCTTTAATGAAGCACACTCGGCAAATGCATTTCGGCAAGTAATTGCCTTCTTCAGTGCCCGGTGAGTGTTAACCAAGAGGCAAGTCCCTTCTCCCTTTCATTTGTCCTCCTCACCGCTGATTAGTAACACCCTTGCACCCAATCCCATGTGAGTAGGTGTGTCTATGTTGGATTTGGCCCACCGTGTCGCAGCAGACCACAAGTCCCAGCATGCCCCTGGATGGTACCGGGCTAAGCTGGAATCAGGTGCAAATCAGGCAAGGCATCCGGACCTCGGGAAAATAGGGGTTACAGCCACTGTCCTGGATAAAGTTCACCAAAGTCCTCCTTGTGTCCCCACACCGCATCAACCATGCCGCCTGGAATCAATAGCGCGAGGGTCCGACTGACAGTGCACCAGACCCAGTGTGAGGAAACATTCCCTCAGCATCGCGTTCTTTTCTTCCTGGATGGCAGGTGGGCTCCAGTCTTCCGATCACTCGGAACAAACAAAAGAGCAGCCGCAGCCGCCCACGCCAATGGAGATGGAGCCTCTTGATAATGCGGGGGCTTCTTAAACGCGGCACAGGCAACCGCGTTGTAGATATGCAGAAACACCTCCTTCCTTGAAAAGAGAGAAGCCACAGCGGGGGATCAGGTTGGAGGAAGCTTTAATGAAGCACACTCGGCAAATGCATTTCGGCAAGTAATTGCCTTCTTCAGTGCCCGGTGAGTGTTAACCAAGAGGCAAGTCCCTTCTCCCTTTCATTTGTCCTCCTCACCGCTGATTAGTAACACCCTTGCACCCTATCCCATGTGAGTAGGTGTGTCTATGTTGGATTTGGCCCACCGTGTCGCAGCAGACCACAAGTCCCAGCATGCCCCTGGATGGTACCGGGCTAAGCTGGAATCAGGTGCAAATCAGGCAAGGCATCCGGACCTCGGGAAAATAGGGGTTACAGCCACTGTATGTATATGTATATTCATGTGTGTGTGTGTGTGTGTGTGTATATATATATATGTATATATATATATATATATGTATATATATATATATATGTGTATATATATATATATATGTGTATGCGGATTAATATATATGTGTCAAGGCCTTGAATCCTGAGGATCGTATTTTGCTATGTATGATCCACCTCCTGATAGCCCCAAGGTCTGATTTGAATATACAGACTTGGAGTGATCAAGAGGGGGAAGGAAAGTATGGGAATAGCGGGGAAGGAGACCTGCAACAAAAAGCAATATCGTTGAGAACACTATTCAACTAGAATTTCCACAATATCACCCCCATTTACTTTCCTATGTTAGAAATACCTATAAATTAAGATAAACCTTATTGCAGTATGGGACAACCGTGAGGTATGAAATCCACTTGTCGATCTAAGGAAGGAAATAATTGATTCAATACGCCTTCAGGGATTACCAACAAACAACATGGTCATGCTATAACTTCTAAGAAGAGACGCATACCGAAGGTTCTACACCGGTGGTGAGTAACTGGGGTGGAGAGCTTGCCATCCAGGAATGCTCGATCAACCCCTTTCCGAGAATCCACAGTACCAACAAATATTCTTAGGCATAACTTAGGTTTCCATAACCTGAATGCCTGCTAGAGTCACAACTTTTAGAATAGCAGTGAGTTCCAAGCACATAAGATTCAAACGTAAGATTGCCACAACTAAGCCAGTTATCACAAGGTTTTAACCCCTTCGACGCTGATGACGAGCTGGGCTCGTCATGAGGTAGCCTTCTCGCACGCTCATGACGAGCCCAGCTCGTCATGTAAAGTGCGAATCCCTAAAACCCAGCGTACGGGCGGAAATCCTACCGCACGCATGCGGTTAACCTGCCTAGGAAGCAGCCATGCAACCAGTGCGGGAATTGATGTGAGCAGGTACTCAGAAGTCAATGGTGTTCTGCTTGTTTTCACCCCGCATGAGCCGGAGCCCCGACTCCCCAACCGGGGAAAACATCAGAAGGTCAAAAGCACGCTGGGAGTATCAAGCAACAGCGTAACCAACTCCAACACAAACGAAAAGGACTAAGAAATAGGGGTGCATGAAGCACTCTTACCAGACCTCCCTTCGTTGGCGCTGAAGCTCGGAGTACTGGTTAAACGGCCCGGACTGGTTCACCGGAGCGTTTTTGTTCTCTTGCTTCTGCTGACATGGCCACACCAGATACAGCAGTATTCTCATGGAACCATGGGAGTTGTAGTCCATTTAAGTTTATACAGGGATCCACACGGACACCCGTTTCTGTCGGTGTTCTATGGAAGCCCTGTTCCTCTCCTATGAGTTGCGACAGTGTGTGTGTGTGTGTGTGTGTATATATACAGCCAGTAGGTAGCTATTTGTGGGACCTAGTTTCTGTAGCAAATGTGTTTTTGTTTTGTTTTGCTAATATGGCGCTGTTCGACCAATATTCATGAAAATTTCAAAACTAATTTCCCACTCGCTTCAGCTGCTGTTTGGAAACAGTGATTCGTCAAGCATGTGCCAAGAAAAAAACCCTGAACGGAATTGGCAGGAAGCTAGATCTTCCTGGTGTGCCCTGGTGTCAGGAAAAACCGAACTGCTGGTGGAACCCGGGACATTGGCCCACCAACACACCACGACCTAAAGGGGACCCTCAAAATCCTATTGGAAATACCTGTATGCAGAAAATATTATTTTCTCAATAGCAAAGTATTACTGCGTAAAACCTCACTGTTTGCTAACATCGCTAAAAACTGTAAAAGTGATCATTTGCAAAGTACTTAACCAATTACGAAGTTCTTGGAGTTGAAATCTATATAAAGTGTTATTTTTCTAAATTGGTGTGGATCTCCTCCCTGAGTGTGTGTAAAATGTATTGACTGTGTATGCAACTAATACCGAACACTTACTTCTGATAAGCCAAAGGCTGCTCAACCACACTACCACAAAAAGAGCACCTCCTGATTGTTAAAGCAACCCCCTGTCCACTTATAAGGGATACCTGGACTCTTTATACATCATAACGTTTTGGTTTACTATATAAAGAGCCAGATTCCTACATCAGGGGTGCAGTGGTGGGATACAAGCATTGGCATTTGCTGTACCACTCTGTTAATAAGTGATTCCACTAAGGAACCCAAAATTGTCTTTAGTTAATGTTATTTTTTCTTTGAATTTAAGTTTTTTTTTAATTGTTTAAACTAACTGTTAGGGCCTTGTGTTAACTCCCCCAGGCCTACCTATTTAGAATGTAAAACGCATACTAATAGTTAGGCCTAAAAGTCTGCTTAAGAATTTCTTGTCTTTTTTTCTAAAAAGGTCCCAACGTTGGTAGCAATGACCTCTACCGTGGATACAGTTCAGGAGCTCAACCTGACCCCTTGCCTGCAGCTCAAAACCCAGCAGTTCAGGATGCCTCAAACCCTACCAACATAAAGCTTCAGAAGCTTTTGGCTGAGTGTTAGTTGACCCATGCAGTAGATGACACTGATCACCCTCAGGGTCAGGCTGGAGACAGTGGAAGTGAGAATGAGCTTGATCCTCCTCCCCTAGAAAAAGAAGATTTGTACCTGTACACATCAACATTGAGTCTGTGCCCAGAATGCCTTCCTGTACTACAGACAGGGCAGGCAACTCTGGGTCCAGTATAAACCTCACAGAGGATGATATAATTCTTGAGCGACTACCAGGAGAGCAGCCCTGGTAGCCAAAATCCTGGTTACAGAAAGAGAAAGGCCTGAGTTGGGTTTAGAAAACATCCGTGGTGGCAGCAGACTAATAAATTGGGTTAGAGAGGAAACGATTAACCCTAACATTTTAAAAGGGATTTTCCCAAAACATGTTGAGGGTAATATCATCAAGTGGCTCTCAGTCTTTCAGAGGGCTTGTAGAATGAGAAGTCTTAGCTAAAAGTATTGGGACTCTCTTCTATGGGACCTGTTCTCAGGAAAGAACAGGGATAGACTCCAGACATTGAATGAGGCAGAGCTAAGCCTTATGACCTCATGAAGGATACACAGATTACTTTTTTGTAAACAGATTTTTATTACTTTTCAAGTAAGCAATACAGTCAAACAATAATACAATATCTTTCCCATCTTGATACTCCAAAGCAGTGTAGAAACATGTTGTTCTTCCCTTAGTGGTATCGCCAAAAGCTAGCACTTACCGGCCAAGGTCGTACCCCCAGTACCAGTACATTTATTTCTTACATAATATCAAACTTACATGTGAGATTACAAACCTTAAATCACATGTCTCAAACGTATTTTCTAAATTTTACCCCAACTTTACCCCTCACCCTACCCTCCCACCCAGGCGTGTCTCCTTAGTCATTCACCTGCCCAGTCAATTGCCAGGCCATATATCTCGAATTTTGAGGGTCGCTAACATATGCTCAGAGGATTACCTCTGAACTCTGGGAATTTTATCTTATCCGGAGTCAATTTGCTCAGAAGGCCCAAAGCAGGGAAATCGGACAGCCCCATCCTGGCCGTCTTCTTCTTGGTTACTCCCGCACACAGCATTTGGATTTTTAAGTATATCAAACAATGCTGTCCAACCTCTAGCTACTTCCAGCAATTTCTCGCTTTCCGTTCGTTTAGCTTTTCTCAATCTGTCAGTTTTTTCACATTCATCCCATTTAATGAACTCCTTCTTCCATCTTGAGAAACTAGGGCCAATACTTGATTTCCAGTGACTAGTAATATCTCCCTTCGCTAAAACTAATCCGAGGTCTTGGAGCTTACTTGTTAGCTTGTTTTTAGCAGTATGGGGAAACCAGTCCAATAGACAGTTTTCCGGGGGTTTCCCCATTTCCTTCTCAGTCACTTCCGCCAATATTGGGGTTACCTCCCAGAAGTCCCCTATTTCGGGCAGCTCCAGAACATATTAAAAAAATCAGCTCCTATTGTATGACATTATGGACAGGCTGCAGTTTGCATATTAAAATATTGATTGAGCTTGTCTGGGTTAATGTAGGCTCTGTAGAGCACATAAAAGTTTATCAGTTGAAACTGTGCATTCCTAGTACTTTTCCACACCCTCTCCACCAGTATCTCCCATTCTTTATCTGCTATAGGCCTGCCCGGGCTGCTTCCCATTCTCTATGGATTTTAGACAGGGGAGGGAGCGTTGTGTATGTAAGTCGCCTGTACAGACATGTGACTGCTTTAAAGGTGCCTGCTGCAGTGATTAAGTATTGGCATCCCGTCCAGATACCCGGCTCAGATAGATCCTCATTCCAGTGTTTCCTCATGCCTGCCGTAAGGGCTGTATGCAAAAGAAAGTCTCCTCCCGGCAGATTGTGATGCTCCCTTAGATCGTTGAATGGGATCAGCCTGCCCTCCTCGTAGAGGTCCCCTATCGTAGTAATTCCCAGATCTGCCCATGCACAGAGCCTACGCCAGTCACCACCATGGGGGAGTGCCTCACATGTAAGTAAGGGGATTTCCGATGCATATGGACGTTTGACCTTGGCCCTTCTCAGGCTTTTATTCCAGCATTTAAGCGCTGCACTGCAGTCCGTGGGGAGGGCCTCTTCACGGCAAGGAAGTCTCAAATTTGTTTGTGACAAAAGCCGCAAGTCTGGGGCCTCTCCCCTGTTTTCCACAGGCCCCCTGAGTTTATCCACCACCCATTTCATGGGCCATTGTAATTGCGCACCTATGTAGTAGTATTCAAAGTCAGGCACTACTAACCCGCCTTCTATTCTTGGTCTCATAAGAGAAGTAAGTGCTACCCGCCATCTGTCGGGCTCCCATATGAACGCCATCACCTGTGATTTCAGGTGGGTGAACATTCAGTCGGGATCCAAACAGGCAGAACTCCATAATAGAGCAGCCGCGGGAGCGTCACCATTTTTAGAGGAGGACCATTCAAAGCTGCTCTTACCTCCCCGTAAAGCCCGACCTACATTCCCTTCTAAAGGTAGTTAAGAGAGCGATAAATCTGGGTGCCCTGGTAGGCCAAGCAGTGGGGTTGCCATTGGACCCCCTCCGTTTCTATGGGGACAGCTACTTCCGCCCTGACCGGGAACAGGGATAATTTGGCCCAGTTTACTTTTAGGCCCGCTACTTGCCCTAAGCCATGAAGGAGGTCCTTCGCTCCTCTAAGTGCGTCGCTATCGTCCTCCAGAAACATCAGCAAATCATCTACATAAAGCTCGATATGGTATATCGAGCTTTATGGTATGGTATGGTATGTTATATCTGGTAATAGTGGGTTATGATGTGAGATTGTTTTAGTGAGGTATTTGGTAGTCTGTACATGTTCATGAATGTCAGGGGAGCATAATATGGAGTCCAATCTTACATGGAGTTCATGCAGTGCGGAGAAAAATGAATAGTCCCTGTCAGATGGATGGTGTGCCCTCCAGGAATCTATCAAACCCCACTGCAATTGCCAGGTAAGGCGTGCTGCTGCTATTTTATGTGGAGGTGTGTCCGGGAGTGGCGGATGTGACCAGTCTAATCCAACATCAGTAACACAATTTAAGTCCCCACCTAGGATTACTGGGCCCGTCAGTACAGAGGCAAATGTCCCAGATAGCTGGGCCAAGAACGCTGGCTGTTCCGTATTTGGGCCATAGAAGTTTCTCAGGGCCACATCTCTACTATCTAATTTACCCGTGACTATAATGTACCTGCCCTTCAGATCAATCATTTGGTTCATGCATTGGAAGGGCACCCCTGTTCTTACCCAAATCAGGACCCCCCTGAGCAAAAGACTAATAGTTAGTATAAAACACCTGACCTCTCCATCTATGCTGGAGTGCAGCCCCCTCTTTGGCAATAACATGGGTTTCTTGGAGCAATGCAATCTGAATCCCGCTCCTTATTAGAAAGCCATGTATCCTATGAAGTTGTGACAGTGTGTGCATCCCCCGTACTTTCCAAGAGATGCATTTAAGGTCTATGGGGGAGTACCATTGAGTTAGGTGAGACATTTTTCCTACGGCTACACTGATTTTGACACGCCTGGCCCCAACAGTTCCCCAACCCCTAAATAGTGCAATAACAAAACCCCAACTTCCCCTCCCCAGGACAGGTTCAACCAAATGATTTCCCATACAAACTCTGAGTAGTCTCCAAAACAGTGATCTGACTAGTGATGGGGTGTCGAGGCACAAGCCGTGGCTCCCGGAGTTCCACCAACATCCACCCCCAGCAGTGTTCTAAAACAATATCTTCCCCGGTATCCAGGAGGATTACAAGAACTTTGCGCTTAGAAGGCCACCACCATTCCCTCCTCCCAATTAATTGTAGGCCTAACGGTAGTACTAGCAAATAGCCACATCAGTGACCTAGATTGTTCAAGTCAGGCAATGTTGTCCACTGTTTGAGGCGTGACCTGCGGCAATTTTTCATCAAAGTTTTCATTAGAGCTAGCAGCCACCGATCCGTCTGCCTTATCTGCTTCTTGACCAGTCTTATTCGAGCCAGGGATGGAGGTCTCCCTGGTGAGTTCCGCCGCACTTGTAATGCCTTATGCCTTTCGTTCCTGGTTTTTCTAGATGATGGAGCACGGGTCGCAAGTGTGTTCTTTCCTGTATGCTGTTGCGATCTTTCCGGCGATGCAGTATCTTCCTTCTGGGCCCATCTATTGTCCGCCCAGTCCCACGTTTCCTGCGGGGTGGTGAAAAACTGCGTCCCTGCCTGGTCCGCCACTTACAGCCGCGCCGGAAATAACATGACATAAGGTATCTGAAGTTGTTGCAGTTTTTTCTTAGCAGCTATTAATGAGGCCCTTTGGCGCCGTACTTCTTTATTGAAATCTGGGAAGATAATTATTTTACTATTGGCAACCTGCAGTTCCTGATTTTGACGGGCCTTAAGGAGCACATGATCGCGATCCTGAAAATGATGCAATCTCTCCACTATGGGTCGGGCAGGGGCCCCCAGATGGGGCGGCCGGGCTGGGACCCTGTGGGCCCGTTCTAGGCCATAGAAGGAGGAGAGTCCCTCCGGGGCGTCTTCAATTTTGATCCAGTCGTCAAGGAAGCCCACCATATCCTTACCCTCCGATTTTCACGGCATTCCAATAATCCGTATATTGTTCCTGCGCGATCTTCCTTCACTGTCCTCTGCCCGCGCCTCTAGCACTTTGAGTCGACCCTCTACTGTGCTGAGCGTCTTCTGCTGCATCTCTACTTTCGCCTGCAGGTTTGAGAGTTCCTTTTGAGGCTAGTACTCATTATTTGAGTTTACGGTGATCGTCTTTCAGTAAACTCACATCTGTCACTATTGGGTCAATTTTCACCTCTAGAGCCACCCTGGAGGCCTTGATGGCTTGCATAATGCCTGGCAGGGTGGGGGTCTTGCCGACCATCTCCTTTCCCGATTCTATACACCCCTCATCGTCTGTTTGGGTTCCCTGGCCCTCGGTGCTGAGGACGCTATATCCCCTGGTCTTTGATGGCTTCCCCATTGTTTCTTGTAGGCTTCCACTTTGCAGCCCTTTATGTGCAGATATCCAGGTCAGACAGGGTGCGCAGCGATTTCAAAGTGGGGGGGGCCCTCCCAAAACACTCCGTGTTTCTGACGATAATCACATGCACAGTGATCTCGGCTGCTTGACCAAGCTTTGTCCCCTTCAGTGATCCAATACCCCCGGTTTAGCAGGCCAGTTGGATATATCCCCAATTTCAGGAATTAGTGGGAATATGTACCTTGTGCAGAGGGCCCGGTGAACCTACTAGTTTTATGTTCATGGAACCCTCTTTCCACTAATAGCATAGCGATAAAGTTGCCTGGGCCGATCACACCACTGACAAAAACACGGCCTTCCCAAGCAGGTCCAGGCCCCTCAGTTCTGTGTCCGGGACTTTCCTGTAGACCCCTGCTGAAGAGCCGTATTGTAGGCCTAAGCAGGCTCAGATCGCTCACTCTGCTTTAGTTCAGGCCGGGTGCTGCCGCTGCAATCCGGGCACTCTGCACACACTCGCCCCTTCTGCCGCGTTCCCCAACAATATTGCGATGTCAGTGGGGGAGGGACCCCACTCACCTTCCACTGATCGTGCCTCTGTTTTCCATCGGACTCATTCAGGGCAGACCAAGGCTATGCACTCCACTATGCGTGAGCGCCGCCGCCCTCAGCTTGCAGGCCTCGCTTACCGGTCTGCAACAGGGAGAGGCAGTTGCTCAAGTCCACAGCACTCGCCGAAGGCCCCTCTCGCGTGCTTCTATCTCAGCGCGATTGGCTACATTCCAAGCACTCCCACTGCCACCTAGCCGAGCCCGCTGCCTCCGCTTGCAGCAACTTTGGGGCCGAGCACATCATGAAGGATACCCTGATTGAGGGATTTGTGCTCACCACTCATGAGTACAGGATTATGTTCAGGGAGACTCTCAAAACCTTGAGTCAGTCTTGGGTAGCATTTGTTGACTTCTCATTCAAAACATTAGGTGGCTGGTTGAAAGGGAGTCAAATGCAAGACTATGATGGGTTTTAAAATGTACTTATGAAAGAGCATCTGTTAAGTAACTGCGTTTCAGAAAAATGTAATCCGTACTTGAAGGGCCTAGGTTCGATCTCTCCCAAAGAATTGGGAAAGAAGGCTGACCTTTGGGCCAAGACCAGGGTGTCCAAAAAGTCTCTTGGAGGGGAAGACCAAAAGAAAGAGGTTACTAATTTCCCCCTTAAAGGAAAGATGTGGGACAGTCTAAAGACAAAAATTAACAGTCTTCTAAAGGCCCCTAAAATCCTGTTCAGCAGGGTGAGCCTGGAGATCCTTCACAGATCAAGGGTGGGTACCAGGGTAAGAACTGGAATCCCAAAAAGGTTTGTATTTCAATTGGAAAGCCAGTGGACACCGAACTGGAGACTCTCCCTGTCCCTAAAAGGCTTCCTCTAGTCCACCCCAAGTTACTTCTGTGGTGGTAAGTCTCCAGATGGGATCCTTGGTGTCCCTCACCAAGTCAGAAAAGGGAATGCCCAGATGTGGGTCCAGTGCTCACAATGCCACTGGAGTCAAGCTAGCCTGGCTGATGAGGGGTGACGCCCTGAAACCGGTCCTTGGGTGCTTGTTTCTGGTCCAGGGAGGGCCTGGCTGGGCAGTTCGGACTAGACTGTTTCCATAAGGAGCATGGTCAAGACTGATTTGCATATGGCTGGGTCTAAACTGAAAGGCATGTTGTGCAAAAAAAGGGGTCTTTAGGCACAGATATCTGTACTGGGGGTGAATGTTTGACATTGTTCCAGCATTCCGTCCATCAGCTTCTTTTTGCATCTGACCAGGTCAGAGAGCACACTGAAGCCACTTTGATCTCCGAGGGTGGGGGATGTAGCTGCTCTGGCTGTCTGGCCCAGTAATCTGGAAAAATACTGACAATAGCCACATGTTAATGGAGTTAGAGTGGAAGCACAGATGAGCTGCATAATGAAAGGCATCCCCAGAGTCCAGCAGGAGATGTTATGGTATGAGGCAGGATTATCACTAAATGCTCAATACAATACGTTAAGTAATTGATCCACATGAATCGGGTTAGTGCAAGATAAATTGTGTGACTGGAGGTGAAAGCATTAAACATTCAGCGAATCACTACTAGGTTGCAAAATTGTACTGATAATGGCAGCTAGATCTCCAATACACACAGAAAGCAATAGACCACTCATGTCAAGTAGTTTATGTTCTGTTGAACTGTGCTTTGCTTTCTTATGTCCCGTGGCAGACGTTGCACAATGATCGTGCCAGAAAACACGAAGCGGCTGCCTTCCTTGCTTTCCCCCACTTTTTTTGCCTGAAATCAGATGATAGAAAAGGGGTTCAAGGAAAGGTCATTTACAGTTTCCTGGGGTTAGATTGAGAGCCTCGTATGTCAACATAGAAATGCACAATATGAGAGCACATTAAAGGACAATAACGGGCGGAGATTGCAGCGTGCTCACAGACCCTCACTAATCTGTTACTTAAGTCTGTGGCTAATGTTGAGGAACTGAATCACTAGAGGGATACAATTCGAGAGACGTGACGTGATTGCCCATCGTCGTTACATAATTTCTTTATTCTCTCATTGAACACAATCGGATCCAACAGCATTTTAAGTTTCAGGAAGCAACTGAAGACGCATCTCTTCCCTTAAGCAACGCACTCCATTCTCATGATTCATGTTAGCACTGGGAAGCCTGTCTGTGGGTAGCTATGCGCTCTATAAGACTTTGTAAAATAACATAACCAGCATTATTAAGAAAACTACAATACATTCACCGAAGAAGCTGTGAAGAAGGGAACGCCATGTCGTCTTGAGGAAAACTAGGATCTTGTAGTGGCTTATGGCAAGAAATCTGAAGATAACCTCATTCATCTGTAAGGCATGCTGATAACTGTGTAAGAAGCAGTCCAAACCAGCTTCAGCTCTTCTAAGGGATCACAAACTGGTTCCATTTGACAACATGATCAGATATATTGAGGCATGGGGAACTGTTCGATTAGGCTGCATCCTCAAAGAGAAAACACCAACTACAGAGGTTTTGCTTCCACTTTGCCAGAACCGTATTACACGTGGATGCTATTCTGATCACCTGATCTGGTATTTGTCCGTACGCAATTCCTTCCTTCGCATCCCTTTCATTATACGTGTTCTCATGAAGCTTAAGCACAGTAGGCCATTTGCCTTCCCTCACAAATAGTGTTTTTTTTCTGCTTCTCCAATGATACAGGAGTTCGCAGGCAATACGAATCTCCTCTCTAGAATGTCAGAGAGGATCGTTAACCACAGCTGACTGATGGCGCCTGAAAACAATTGTCTGTCAACTAATATTTGTTTCAATCCAGATGAGAGCAACTGTATTTAAGTGCTTAATTTGAACTGATATTTCCCTGTACTTGGCACCCTCACTTGTCAACACTGGCTCTTAGTAAGTCTGCCACATGGTGGCGCAGTTTGTCTAATTTAGAAGTCCGCATAACAACAGTTGTTTATTTATTCACTATATTTTAAAATTAACTAATAGCAGCCACCCAAGCCCTTCTTATTGCTTTGGGAGCCTCACACTTGTAGTTATGATTTAGTGGTTGTGTTGGTATTGTCATTGGCAGCACTGGTAGGGGCAATGGGTGTTTCAAGGTACAGTGACCTCCTGACTAGGGTCCTGGCACTTATTGATTTACAAATTAGGCACTGCCGAATTTTATGTCTGAACAGAGGATTGCCTTGAAAACAAATAGTGGTCCTGTGTCAATTGGGTCAAATCTGGCAAACGTTTTTCCACCGTTAAAATCCAATTCGTATTAGTCACAGATTATAAAGATAATATCTTATGCCTTTCCCAAACATCCTTGTTCTCTACTCTACTGAGTAATGACTTGTATAAGAGCTGTACAAAGGATTTGCCCCGCTGAGTAGCCCATCTGCCTCTCGGGCCCTGTATATTGTCTTGTAAAGTTGGTCCTCTAGAAATCAATGCATACACTTAACCTTATCCACCAGTCTTTCTAATTTAGCTTTGCTTATCTAGTTGCTTTTACCATCCACATGGTGGATGAGGTGCAAGTTCTGTGCTCTCCGCCCTTTTTCACTGTACTCTGTAACATCAGGTCTTCTTGAGGACTTGCTGCTCTTTCACCCATAAGTGATATCAAAGATTCATATGAATCAGACGCCTTCTTTTCAACCTTTTTCCCCCAAATTCCTCTTCAACTGTGAATGTCTCTTCCCTGTTGTATAGCACTTTGGTACCATCTTGACTACGATAATTTGTTGTGGATCAAGTCGTATAGTCTACATAGCCTCCAAGCAATCCATTGCAGTGGCTAGTTTATTATATCACCACATTGTACCTGAAAACCAGTAACAGTAGGTCTAAAACTAATATTTATCAGGAGTATTTAATTAGCAAATTTGTATTGAGGCCATTGGAGATCACTCCTTACCAGTACTGTCTGCTTGGATTCAGAAGCGAGATGTGGCTTACAAGAAGGCCAACCCCCTCTGTGAAACATTTTGATTAGGTATCGAGTTTCACTGATTACTTCTCTTCCCCTGGTTTGGTTTCCTCCTCCTCCTTTTTCAGAGGTGAACCTGCTTTTCTGATCCGTATTTATAAGGGTTTGTGAAGATCCTGTGACCGAGAAGGAAAAGATAAGTACTTGTAATCTTGCCTCTCCATTGACATCTGCAGTTAGTTTGTGAACAACCTTTCCTACTTGTGAGTTTAGTGACCAAAACTGCTTCACTGACTGACGTGTGAGAAGGTATTGACCCTACTTACACTACAGCGTTGTTGTTTTTTATTCAAAGGGTGATAGCTATTTGTCTCAATTTTTTCATTCAGTTTTCTTTTTGAACAAGCGATTTGTATGTTCAGTTGGTGTACATTTCAAGTTAAGAGAACACCTATGTATACCTATAGGTAGGCATATTCAGGCAGATGCATCAAAGTAAATACCGGGAGCAAAGGGGCAGATTCTCAGAATCTGCCACTTTGCTCCCGGTATTTTTGCATTTGGGATGCATCACTCCAAATGCAAAAATCGCAATTTAAGGAGTCTCTAAATTGAGATTCCTTAAATTGCGATTGCATTTAAGGAATCCCAAATTGAGATTCCTTAAATGCAATGCATGAAAGTAAAAAAAATAGCGAATTCGCTAATAGTAGTAGCAAATTACCATGAAGTTGAACTTCATGGTATTTTGCGGAAACTTTGAAAAAAGCACTTTTGTGCATTTTTCAAAGTTTCATGTTGCGCACACACAAGCCCTTAGGGGCATGTGTGTGTGCAACATATGTGCAGAGATCAATTTCAGGGGTGCAACAGGGTGTCATTTTGACACCCTTGAAATTGCATGAGCAATTTGCGAGTAGCTACTGTTACTCACAAATTGCTCATGCAATCTCCAATTCATTCCAATGGGCCTGTAGGCCCATAGGAATGAATGGTACAGCATTCCTTAATTGCAACTAGCAATTTGCGATTAGCAATTAAGGAATGTTTAGGAATCGCTATTTTAATAGCGATTCCTACATGCATAGGCTTTTGCTGTTCGTAAATAGCAATTCCTTAAAAATCGCTATTTAGGAATAGCAAAAGGCTATGTTGATGCATCTGCCAGTTGGTTTTCAAATTATTCCTGGTAAAGGATGTTTTTTTTCATTAAAATGTATTCCATGATCCTACGTATGCTTGAAGATATTCCAAGGTTAGGAATTCAGTGAGGACACCCATAAAAGAGAAAGAGATTAGTAAGTAACATCTCCTGGTCAGACTTTAAAAGTGACTGAGTCTGGAAGGGTCATTGCATGCATCCATAAATGTATGAGACTTGCCTTGGTGTCTCTTTTCCTTTAAGTTCCTAATATCCTCCCCAACATTTCTGCAGATAGACTAGCCTACTGTACCCTAAGTATGAAGGTAGAGAAAAGCTCAAATGTATGGGTATCGAGTAGTCCCATACTGTTTCATGAATTATGGTGGTAAGCAAGGTGGGAGTGGGGCTTAATGAATAACAGTAGACAGTCACTATGATAAGTACCATTGGGAGACTTGTGTTCTAGTTGTCCTACATTCTTAGAATTCTTTTTCTCTTATTTATCTCTAGCTCGCATTTTTGCACCTGTCTCATGCCTCTTCCTCTTATTAAAAATCTGATTGATTCATTCCATGTGATCTGGGAGTGATTTGCTTGCTAACTGATCATTCTCTAGTTTAACTCGCCAGTTTTGCCCTTGCCCTCTCCAATCTCTTTCAAACTCTAGTTTTTCCTGCTTTTCTTTCATACTTCGTGTATTCTATTCTTACCCTTTCGTCAGCCTTAACACTTTTCCTTTGCCCCATCTTATCTTTCCATATTACAATCATTGACCTGTTCATTTATTTATTGTTCTCATCATCCTTTTTGTATATTCTCTCATTTTGTTTGTCCCCAGGTTTAGGTGATGCTTCTTTTGATGTTTTTGAGACACTGCCTGGCCTATCACAACATGCCGAACCCAGTAACACTATTAGTCAATCCTCTCTCCGACCACAAAGCCCTCTGGGTAAGACATGCCGGGATTTATGACGGACAGCAGAGATTTGTGCACACAGAAATGCACCTGTCTCTGAAACACACATTTCTATCACCCCCTTATCTCATTTATAGAGACAGTGTCTTTATCGGTGTTTGCATGTTCCTCTCTTTCTCCCTCCCAATTCATTAATTGTTGTTCTCATGACTTACTGGTTACACAAGTTAAGATATAGCTTTAAGTAAAGCTTCTGGTCAGTATTCTGGCACCTAAATCTGATTATTCACAGTTTTCGTCCCTAGAATAGGAACTTAACACATGAGCCCAGAATTACTGGACCCAAATTGGAATGCAGCTTTCATGTTCTGAAGACAAGCAAGCTTCCATTTACCACCTGCTGCTCTGGGCAGCAGGAGATAAATGGGAGCAGGAGTTGCCTGTGTGGAGTGGGAAGGCAGTGACGGGAGAAGACTGGTGGGGGAGGGTTGCATTTTCAGCCCCTTAGCATGGAAGGGTCGGTGGGGGGTGTAGGCTGTACTTGTGCTCGTAGCTCATCCTTAGCCTGAGATTTTTACCAGCTGGATTTCACGGACTCTTAAAAGTGGCCACCTAGTTCCTGCACCTAGAATATCAGGATGCAGGAACTCTGGACCAGTTGTGGTCTGGCTGCTTGGAAACTGGGCCTAAGTGATGAAGATTTATCTTATACTTTTCTGGGGCAACACGTTTTCTCTCATGTCTCCCTTATCTTGTCCCATTCATTCTTTTTTCTTTCTCCCTTTTTTTGTTCCTCCTGTTCTCCCTTTTTTATTTCTCCCTTTCCACTTTCTTCTCTCTCTCTCTCTCTCTCTCTCTCTCTCTCGCATTCAGATGACGTTTATTGGCATGACATGTTACACTATTTTTAATGCATACGTTTTACCAATTAAGCGCAAGATTTGGTCCCCATTAGATTCTTGTTTTGGCAGTAGGATATACACAAAAATAAATTAGGTTGGTTGGACATGCTTGCTACTACAGGTCTTAGCTGAAAGAGACCATTAGTTATAGATTCCTTACCTTAGAATTACCCCCAGGTGTCAGAATGGATCCGGAGATTCCTCAGGTAATTCGAAGCACAAGAAGAAGGCAAAGAAGCAGTGTCACTCTTTGGCTTCTCCCCATCGGTCGGCTGATGCGACGCGGAACCTGGAGCATCGTCGCTTTCCAGCTCTGTCTTCGGAGCCTGCTCCAGGGGCGGCTCAGAGTTTCCCTCCCTTTCCCAGTACTGGAGCATCCTCTGTCCAGCTTCGAGCTTTCTACGAAGTGCTTCATAGCATCTTTTCACAGCCCGACTTCGCCGGCGTGCCTTTGGGCCCAACTGACTCGGCTGGGGGCCTTACTCTTCGGTGCCAGCAGGTCCGGTGCTAGAGGGCCCCCGAGGATCCAGGCCTAGCTCCAGATTGACGCCAGTTGACCTCACGGTACTGATCCCGATGACTACGCCCCTGTGCCAGTCGTGCCCCTGACCAGTATTGACCCCAGCCTCACCCTGACTTGGACACAGCACCGGACCGAGGTCGATACCGGCACCACAAGATACGTTTGTGCCTCTGTTCATTCCTGGTCTTCCCTACAGAGAAGTGAGCCTCCTATTCAGTGGTGTTGCGTAGGGCGGCTGAGGACTTGGGCCTGGAGCTTCCTAAGGTAGCAGTCAGGACTAACCTCCTGACAGAGGTGCTTCAACCGTCTGCGACCTCTTCGGAGCCCCTTCTGCCTTTCAATGAAGCTCTCACCGACGTCCTTCTGGGCACTTGGTCCAAACCCAGCACAGGGACTCATGTGGACAGGATGATTGCCCGACGCCATCGCCTGCCCCAGGGTGACCCACTTTTCCTCTCCCAACCCCTGGTGGTCCAAGCCTCATCCTTTAAGGGCACATTCACTACTGCTCCCCAGACAGGGAATCCAAGAAGCTGGACCACCATATGTAATTTAATATAGATTTGACTCAGGGAGGTGGTGGTCCCCAGGGCTGTGTGGGGGGCCGGAGCCCCCGCAAGCATCATTTTTTTAATATAGCTCTGGGGAGGTGGCTGTCCATGGGGCTGTGGGGGCCTGCTTGGCCACTTCATTTGGGTGAATTAGCCCCAGGAAGGTGGTGGTCTCTGGCGATGCATGGGGTTTTGAGCCCCCCCATGCATTATTTAATATATCCCCGGGGAGGTGGCGGTCCCTGGGGTGCAGAGGGGCCCACTCTGAGCCCAATCATTATTTTAATAATGCCCCTAGGACCTGGCCCACCAGGGGTACTCATTTTATTTTCTGCATTTAAAGCAAGAGTTGCAAATCTGACGGAACTCCATTTTTTGTTGTTGTTGATTTTTTTAGTCCTGACCTCTTTAAATTTTACTGCAACTATTGAACTGATTTACACCCTTTAACAAAAAGGGTTCGTGCTGGACGAAGAGCTACCTTTTTTCAAATGTGGTGTATTTACGTTCTGCAGTTCGGGCTGTAGCCGTGTATACAATTTCCTATGGAAATTAACATGGGGGGGTGGGGTGGGTAGCATTTTGGGAACTCCCTCTTTTTCTCGGCCCCCGCTGATCAGTTCACCCTGAAATTTTGAAGACCGTATCTGAAGTGAACGTCAAACTAGTTTTGAAAACTATGTAAAGATTTTTCAAACGACGCCAAAGATATGGGAAACGGCCACTACAACGCGGCAGTTTCCATGCAAACTTTAACCACACATGCATTACAATGCATGCGTGGTTACCACAAAAGCCTTTACCACACATACCTTTACTACGAGATAAGTAGTAAAGGCATGTGGGGGCAAAGGCGAAAATTAGAAAGCGTGGAAAAAAAGGGGGCTTGAGGGGGTCCCCCCCCCCCAAAAAAAAACTACACCTGATGCAACGTCGCGAAGTGGAGACAATCAGCGTAGTTTGAGATGAAACGGGAACAAACTTCCGCTTCTTCATGACGTCACCAAGGAAGATGGAGAGGAGACGACGTGAAGAGGTAAGGGGAATTTTAGTTTAAATAAAATATATATATGGATTGGGGGTTCAGGGCAGGGGTAATTATAAGAAGGATTGGGGACTGGGGGTCACTTAAGGGTGCAGGGGAGGGGTATAACCTTTACCAAGTATGTCCTTACCATGCATAAATTTACAACGAGGTATGCGTGGTAAAGGAATATTTGTGGTAAAGGTTATGCGTGGAAATAGCATTCCGGTATAACGCATGCGTGGTAAAAGCATGCATTGCAACGGAATGCGTTGGAACAACATACAACCCAAAGATATAGGCAATTGAAAAACAGCTTTTTAATAGAAATCAGGTCCTAACTATCACCACCTACTGGAAACTGCCAGTAGGTAAAACACACACGCTGCTCAGATATCACCAGAAAGCTCCAGACCACTTTAATTTCGAAAAGATTTCCAGAAGGCATAGATTAAACACCCAAAGCACATCAAAAATCTAAATAAAACATCTAACTAAAAACAGCAAATTTTTTCAAGAACTTTGTTTTTGAATTTAAAGTAACCCACCTATTAGTTGAACATTGTTACATCAAACAATTGGCAACCCGCTGTCAAAACAGAAAATATATAGCAATATAGACTAAAATAACTTTCCTTTTACTCATGATTGTGCCAATATTGGAGTTGTGTGTGTTAGTTTAAAACCTCTGGGCACACATGGGCCAGGTTCAGAAGGACATTCAGGGCAGTTCATATGATTCTCCTTTCCTATTCCTCTTTGGACAGAACTTTACATGTATAACAAGGATAATACTTTTTTTGGTCTTAGAGGAATGTATTCAGGAAAGGGGCAATCTTTCAATCTAGCCACATTCTCTACCATTGTGATTCTAGAAAAACCTGCTTGCTCTATTGCAACAAGACTGCCTATTACAGACTGGCTATATTGTATAAAAGTTTTCCTTGAATCTGTAGAACAATCTTTCATAAGCACATGAACAGCCAACTTCTTGTACCGGAAGTATGACGTTCGAGCAGCATTGTAATGCTCCAACCTTTGATCTACTCTATCTACATGTGCTTGTTGTAGTCTAGAATGCACACTGGCTTGCATACCTCTACTATCTGACTCCAGACAGTCCCAGGTGAAGTGCTTTCATTGTGAATAATTGTGAGTGTGTGGACATCTCTTTTGTCTGAAAATTTCAAAGCTAGTAGTTCATTGTTAGGCAAGGCTCTGCTCTTTTCCCTTTGAAGTTTCCTACAGACAAGCTCTTTAGGGTAATCTTGATAGTTATAGCAGGTTGTGCCACATGCCACAGTGCTGACTTTGAACAGTTCATAATAATTGCGGTTCTTTGTAGAAATTGCCAGCATATACATTGTGATCTTTGTGAAAGTGTTCTGGCAAGTTACTACAAACTCTTTTAAGTGACTGCAGAAGTGGAAGGATGGGGGGGGTTCAATTAAAAATCCCTGCCAATGAATGCCCTGAAATAAAATACATATCCAGTGGCACTTTCACACAACATATAAAGCTTAGTGCAGCAATGTGATCTCTTGCTGGATATGTGCTGTCTAAAAATCGAACTGCTCTTGAACTGGAGCAGAGACTCATCCAAAGGTATATCTTGAGCTTGTACATAGATCTCTGTGAATTGATCAACCAAATATTTAAGTATCTTAGAGACAGTCACATTCAGTGTTATCTCATTGCAACAGATCCGCTGCAGAAGAAAAATCCCAATCTCTACTCATGGTTCCTTGAACAATAGCACTTGCCATCAAGTGACCAGTAGACCAATATAAAGACAATAAGGACTTCCTTAACAATCCAATCACATAAGTTAAACCCCCAGATCTGCTTCATATCATCAAGATTTGTGAGAGTCCACCGGGTAGCTCTAGAGTGGGTCTTTAAGTCTGACACTGTTGCCCCTCAAAAACTGTTTTGCATTAAGATTGGTCTGCTCAACAATTTAGTCTGGAAACACCATCAATAAAGAGTTGGAATAAATTGATAGACATACAGTTCTTTGTTAACTCTGCACCCTGCAACAGTATTAAAGGTAGGCTTTGCAGACTTGCGCCATGTTAGGGGCAACCCTAGGTTCAGCACTTAAAATGCGAAGCCATCCTGCCCCGGGTTGCAATCAAGCTTGCATATGCTGCACTACAGGCAAATCTGTGTCATCTGTTAAATGAGGCACTTTATCTGCGCTAATAGTGATCATCCGATTGCTCTTGGACAGAAAATGAATTGCCCAAATCTTGCACTTGGGCCTCAGATACAGAGTCAGCCTCAAAGCCTAGATTGGAAGCAGATTGTAAAAGCAAACCAAGTATGTGCTTTGGCAATCAGCCTGCAGGCAGCCATAATGCTGGATAATAAAACATTTACTCAAAAGCAGACCACAATGAACAACACTGCGTCAAATTAGAACTCCGCAAACTGAGTGTATCAAACAGTAAATATAACTAATGACATATGGTGATCTGAAAAGAAGCTATTGATACAAACCACGCAATGAACTTTCTACTACAAAAAGATACTTAGATTTGTGTCGCTTGCCACAGACAGCTATTCGGAGGATCAACTGCTTGTACTCTACACTGTCACAGCAAACACCAAAGATATCCCACTAGAAATGAAAAATAAAGAACAATTACACACAAGACATTAAAAATCATGTTTGGATTTGTGTAAGATTTATAACAACAATTAAACATGAGCTACATACGCTAACATTATTACATCTGCAAATAAAACATTCAAGCAGGGCAACAATGTTCATTTAAAGTAAACATTCCCAAAACAAAGTTTCCTTACCAAACTTCTGCATCTAGACAAACGGTAGATCTACTAATGCTGCAACCGTAAGCAGGCTTTGCCACCAAGAAAATCAAAAGCATTGTACAATAATAAAAAGGAAAACACATTGAGTTCACAAATGCACTTGGCAAGAACAAATAAAACACTTAACATAAAACACAATGAAGTCTGGCCTCGGAGCAGATAAGTATATAAAACAGCCGATCTGCACCCATGGTGCGGGGAGAGAAGAGGGGTTGGTGGAAAATAACCTATTGGAGAAGGGACCCATGGGGCTGCTTCCCAAGGAATAAAACACCCCTTATGACATAGTGGGTGCAAATCTACTGTGTGATCTTGTTTACACCATTGATCCCACATCAGAAATGCACTGAAGAGATATCAGAGGAAAGCAGAAACTCTCCTTTTCCACAGTATCTCTAATTGCCGCCCAGTTTCCCACACCCAGCCAAGCAAGAAGATTTAACTTGCACATCTTCCTCGCTCGATGCAATGGAAGTATATGGTTTCCAGTGTGTCCCCAGCCACTAATGATGATGTCGGCATTCACTGTACATACTGACCTAATCTCACCAGAGGAGATGTCGGAGGTGATAGTGAAAGTGCTTTCACTGCCATCCTTAAAGAAGGTGTGTGGTGAGTGCCAGAGATTCCCCTGCAGGTTGGTATTTGGACATGATGCACACCTCCTTAGCACTTGAGTGCCAGGGCTATGAACATCTCCAGCGCCTCCATAGCAACCAAATGGTTACATTTTTCTCTCCTATTTCTGTTTTTTATAATGTGCTGTCACCAATAGTCCAGTTTTTCTGAAGATGCACTAAATGCAGGGCCTTAAAACTTCAGTTTTTCTGTCTTGATATATTACTGTCTCCAGTGTTCTGATGTTTTAAGTTGTGTCTTGCAAGCATCTTTGTTTTTGATTCCTGATAGAAGCGTAATATACAGTTGTACAAACGGCAAGAGGGCCTCTGAAGAGCCCATTCTGTTTGCTTGCCAAATGTAGGGTTTGTCACAAGTACAGTAGCCATTTAGTTAAACACAATATTTTTTCAACAATCTGTTTCTGAGGCATTCTAAACCTTGATCATTGTTTCCTGCTAGGGTAGCGGTTCCAGTCTGGACACATCATAACAGAGTAGCCGCTTAGTCATTTTAGACGATATTGCTAGGAGCAGAGCCAGCAGTCACTCAGCTGTGGAAAGCACTGTCTGCTTTTAAATTAGACTGAGGAACCGAGAACTGGGTGGGTAGGCACCTGACAAAATTTCGGCAGTGCCCTATAAATACTATAGTTTTCAGCATGTAGGGCTTGTGCAGAGATCGATAACAGTCTAAGTCAGTCTTCTTGTCTCACTGTCTGTTTCTTTGTGGTTTACTACGTTTAAAGAGCTTACTATAATTACCTGAGTTAAAGTCATCAGATGTGGTAGTGGTTTGATTGGACTCCATCT
This sequence comes from Lissotriton helveticus, assembly GCF_964261635.1. NCBI lineage: Eukaryota > Metazoa > Chordata > Amphibia > Caudata > Salamandridae > Lissotriton > Lissotriton helveticus. Next base: position 1,261,133,436 of record NC_136068.1, on the reverse strand, counting down.
TACAATATCAGTAGACCCTGGGAACCCCACTATTCTCAAGGTATTGAAGCTTAAACTGGATTACTGGTTTTCATTTTTGTTTTAATAAGCTTGTGTTTTTTTGACAGTCATGTATGCCTAAATGCACCTCCGACATATCAATATGTGAGACCTGTTTTCCAAGCTGTTGTCATATGATCCATTCATTCTGTCAAGGTGTCCATTTTCCAATTATTAGTAAATAGACTTTCATCTCCGGGAGGAGAGTTCTGACATCCAAGACTACACTTTCCTCCACTCTGACCCCTGTGCGTGCAACCATTGTTGTAGAATGCATAAGCAAATCTCCTATGACAGGCCAAACCTCCTGGACTTAATCTCTAGGCTTTGATAATGCCAGAAAACCCATCCCAGCAGATGCCAACAAGCACTTAAAAAAGAAAGTTGATCCATAGTTTCACCCAGCAGTGCAGAAGGGGAATACCAAAGGCAATCCCCCACATGTATGTTTTTTCTAAAAATCTGTTGTATATTCTTGATCTGTAGGCTGGATTAATGGGATCGCCTTTGTGGTTCTGCTGGAAAATGTTGCTACACCAAATCATCCAGAACTCAGCAGCACATCTGATAGGGACTTCTAACAGCAGATTCCCCATCTCTTATCCAGTGGTCAGACTGGATCCGTGCTGGATTTGACAGTGCCTTGCTTATGTAGGTGCCATCTATGCATTTTGACAGAAGTTCCTTTCTATCCGTGCCAACAGACCAAGTCTGTAGCTACTCCTCATTTCATCGAGACTCTTAAATTGTTCTAAATTCTTCAGTGTGTAAGGGAATTCTGTTGCCACTCAAACTTACAAGGTTTAAACCCTGCGGGGAATGTCTGTGACTGAGGCACATCTGAGTTGCCTGTAATGTCTAGGGTCAGATCACGACTCCTAGGCCTGCAGTGATTGTGTCTTGATATACCTCAATCCTATTCAAGACTGGGAAGCAAAGCTAATTATCCTTCCTCAGTTCTATTTATGCCATCTGTATCCGCTCCACACTGAAATCAGGACCGGTTCCAACCCTGACGCCACATAACATGCTGAAACGCGATCCGCCAATACCATGGACTCCCGACTGCCATAGAGGCCCTGCACTCTTTTATTTTACCTTTTTACCACCCTTCTAATTTGGAACTCTGACAATGAGGGCTAAGATGCTGGGAACGAGATTGCCCAACCTTAGCTAAAGTTAAAATGATATGAGAATCTCCAGAATGCCAGTAGTCTGGATCCCGCCCAGCCCCTCCCCTACTCCCCCAAACACTGATGTATTCCCCTGGAGCAATTCAAAGATAGCAAGGTCACAGCATGCTTCTTGAGCCTTTCTACTCTCCAGGTTTTGCGTCTCTGGACGTGGCCAGACTAACCAAGGAATTTTTCTGATGACACCACTTGACAAGATCCCTGAATGACAGAGCAGACAAACTAATTCATCCATGCCTTGCAGAAGGCGGTTACATCCGGAGGGGACGTTTACACAAATGGGGCTGATCCTGGCTAGATCTTTACGTCCCATCAAAGAATGCACAATGTCAGCTCTTTGCGCATTGGCGTTACTAAGGCACCTCTCTCTGAGGCACGTTTCAATGTGGGTGGAACTGGGGACTCCTGTACACCTTTCCTCTGATGGCTCTGCCCCAAGTTCTGAAGAGCGCTGGCCCAACCGGGTCTAAGTAATCCTAGTGACTAGTATGGTATCTGTCCTCCGATCAGGCTCCCCCATCTGGAATAGCTCTTGTTGCAGCAGCAGGGGAGGGTACTGCATCCAGGCCTGCGCAAACTCCGCCTTCATGCAAGGAGATTGAGTGACATGAGTTGACTATTTACTACTTTCCTCCCAAAGCTGTTGTCACCTTGGCAGCTAGGCATTCCGCAACCAATTCTGTATACCCTAGCTGTTTGTTTGTGGCACAGTGCGGTTGTAAACAGACCCTCTCCAAGTATTATAGTTTGTGCTGTTCTTCGCCCAGCAATTCCTTGCTTTTGGCACTAATAAAGGGTACTTGTCTCCTCTTTCAGCCTTTTTATGGTTGCCAGACCAGCCACTATTGTTTACCTTTCCTGTTATGCGCCTCCTCTAATGGTTCCTTGTCCTTTTATGATATACCCAGCGCAATCGCCCGATTGCAAGGTTTGAGTACTACTTGACTCCCCTTCCAGTAAGTGGTTACTTTCGTAGCTCCCCCTTCTATACCTCTTCCCCAAACACCTTACTTCTTAGGGCTATGTCTGATCACACACCATTATACTCAGAGAACTACATCAAGAAAATCTTAGCGGTACCTTCCCTCCTCTCTGATACCACAGACACTCCAAGAGACACGAGTACCTCCTTAGTTGAACAACTTGAAAAATGTGTACGTTTACAACTGATGACCCGTATGATTACAGTGTATCTCAAAGCCAACATTATCCCCACAAGACTACAAGTCAGGAATATCACTGTGGTATTTACTGACAATCCCAAATACATTAACAACTTCAGCTATATAGGAACAACCTGCTCCAGACATTGGATGGTGCTAGGCATCGATATAGCAACGGAAGAACTTAAGAAACTGACAATTTCTGACCTAGAAAAACAGATTGAGGACAATAACCCGACCATAGAGTGCAAAAAATTCTTAGAACAGGTCCAAAAGACTGTTGTCAAGTTCCACAGGATAGAACAAAACAAAAAAGTCTATCAAAGTGAAGAAGGACATTAAATCTTTCACACAAGAAAGGGCATATCTATATCTGAACAAAGACTTCTACACTAATAGATTATATAATAACCCCCAAAACCAGACCGTGGGGTCGTTTCAACAGACGAAACAATTTGGTTGGCTTCTCGGACACATCAGCTGACTCTTCTGATAATTCGGATCAAGGCGAAGAGCCCAGCACCTCTAATAGGACCAACACCCCTTTTTTAGGTCGGGGTAACACGAGTCCCCAAAGAGAGGAAAGGTAAAACAGCAACGCTGGCCCAGTCCGCCGGGCGAGCGCCAGACCCGTCGGCAACACTACAAATGGTAAATAACTACATTGAATTGTCTACTGAGTGTAACAGCTCCGTACTACCCATTTTCAATTTATCTGCATACCTACTATCAGACCCTGAGCAATCCTTACTAAGTAAGGGACTCTCTTTTGTGCCGACCACTCGCTCCAATTTTCTAGAACTGCAAGCGGAATTTCTGAGGTTCTTCCAGAAAATAAGACTCCATAGCTACGTCATGCTGAACCCCAAACCAGAAAAAAGTCTTAATACTCCTTTCAGACTCCATCTACCTTCTCACCTTCGGCCAACATGATCCCGGGTAAAATACTCACTCACTTTTGAGAAATTCGTTCTGAAAGACGTCACCCAATTGGAAACATCATGCCGCTTTATTCCTTATAACATCTCAATGGAAGAGAAAAACACACTCTTTAATTGTTATTAAACCTGTAGAGAAAGGGGGAGGGATTGTTCTGCTAGAAAAAGACCAATATAAGAATGAAATCCTGAGGCAGTTGGCAAATACAGATCATTAATGCAGACTGCCTACCAACCCCACTAGGGAACTACAAAAACTCATCCTTCAAGTCACAAATGAAGGTCTAGAACATGGTTTCCTTAGCAGAAATGAACACAAATTCCTGAACACAACTTCACCACGGACACCAGTAATTTACACTCTTCCCAAAATTCATAAATGCCAGGACAACCCACCTGGCCAACCCCTCGTATCAAGTGAGGATCTTTTTTGGAACCAGCAGGTCAATATGTTGACCACTTCATTAAGGACTTTGTGCCAGAGACGGAATGTTACATACTTGACAGTATGACCGTGATCAACTTAATTGATGAATGTCCATTTGACCCCACGTCCGACACCCTCTGTACATTAGATGTGGAGTCGCTCTACACCAATATTCCCCAAATTGACTCACTCCTGGTTATTGAAGGAGTCCTCAACCAGCGACCATGCCCATGCTGTACCTACGATCTTTATACTCCAACTTTTGGAAATTTATTTAACCAGGAATTTCTTCATGTTTGATGAACAATATTACCAGCAGGTGAAGGGTACGTCTGTGGGGGCAGTTTTTGCCCCAAATTTAGCCATACTTTACATGGATGACCTGGAAACCAACCGCAAACTGTCATCTATGAACCCAATTCACAATGGGATTTCTATGTGGAAAAGGTACATAGATGATGTGTTTATGATTTGGCAGGATTCTGATACAACTTTATCACATGTTCTTCACTGGCTAAATAACAATTGTGACGGACTTGACTTCACTTTGACACACAATAAGTCGACCATCCCATTCCTTGATTTAAACATACAGCACAAAGATGGGATTCTAATCACATGTTTATTTAGGAAGCAGACGCAGAGGAACACACTCTTAAGATAAGACAGTCAACATCCGCGGGCATTGAGGGACTCACTACCTTACTCGCAGTTCCACCGTATCAGAAGGAACTGCACACTAAAGGAGGACTACTTCCGTGAGGCGAAAGTCCTCGGTAATAAACGGACACCAAGTGGGTACCCACACAGGCTGGTCCGAAACTCCCCTAAAAGAGCCTGGTACTGCCCCATGGATACACTTTTGGAACCAAAAGAAAAACGACCCCAAAACCACATGGTCTGTGTGACCACTTTTTCACCTGTATCACACTCTATCAGGAAGAGCGTCATCAAACACTGGGGGGTTCTGAATGCAGGAATATTTAACTTAGAACGCCCCTTATTCGCCTTCTGTAAAGCAAAAAACATCAAAGACCACAGAGTACGGGCGGAATTACCTTCTACAAAGAGAATAGGAACCCTTAATGAACTCTGGGGCCTCCCTCAGCTAACCGGTCATGCTAAATGTGGTGATTGTATTGTTTGCCAGTTTACAATTGAAGGCAAAGAATTTTATATAACAAAATTAAGATAGCACTTTTCGAACTGTAATACCAACAATGTAATCCATGCAATTCTGTGCCCATGTAATAAGATTTACATTGGCCAAATAACTCAAAAGGCAAGAATACGGATCTGCCAGCATTGCAGCAGAATACGCTGCAACATTTCAAATGCCCTGTTGGTGGAGCATTTTTTTTTTAAACAGTTTTAATGGAAGAAATTGACGCTAACATACACAGCATCACACCTACAACCCTGGGGCCGGCGGCTTAATAATATTAAACACTTGACACAGCTTTGAGGTCAACATCCCAAGGGGAAGGCTGTGTCACATATCCAAACTTGGTGATGGCTAGGCGCCCAGCGGCGGTTTGGTTATAAAGTTTTAGATCAAAATTGAAAAGGTGGGTGCTCCTCCAGGTAGCGTAACCGTCCAAATACGCTTGAAGTGTAAGTGCTTGGTTGCGCACAAACCTCGTGAGTGCGTCCCTGGGCTTGGGCACACCTTTTGGTTCGTCACACAAGACAGACTCCGTAAAGTTTTGTTTGATGATTTAATCAATTTTTGCAAGTTTCATAAATTCATTTATGCATGACATTCATTGGATAAATATTTCGTTTCATATCCTTATTTCATGATATCCAGTTCATGTGTAAATCAAAAAAAACGCTCCGATGCATTTCGGGCATAGCCCTTTTTCGAGGAGCTCTGTTGAAAAAAATGTTTGTTATAGTTGGTGTACACTATAATATATGATAATCGTCACACGAATGAACAACAGTTTTCAATAACATGCAGTAACGTGCATCACGGTGTGAAACGTGGCTTGTAAGTGTATATAGATTCATCAAGTGCCAAGTGGCACAGTGACCCAAAAAAAAAGATGTGCGTGCACGAAATTCAAAAAAACATACAGAGTGTTTTCTAATGGCTGGATTCAGGGCTGTTGATGATTTACGCTGTTGGTGAAAAACACCAAAGGTTTAGGGTGGTGTTGTAATGTAATGGCAGGTTAACAAAATTAACGCAATCGGGGTCGCGAATAAACTTACTTCAGTTTGAAGCTGAAAGCGTCTCAGGGGTTTTCAATCCTGGATGACTGTTAGACTTTCTCCATGGGGTTAAGATGCCAACGGCAACTTAAACGGGGATTTGTTAGCGTGTCGGTAAGAGATTTAAGTCTGACTGGAGCCCAGCAGGGTTCGTGGTGTCAGTGAGATGAAAAACGGACTAATAAAAACGATCGGAATTTGGCGGCCATCTTAACATGGGCAAGATAAGTGGCTCAAAGAACAAGTGTAATATGTATGTGGTTGAAAAAGGTGTGTGAAAAATACGGCTGTGTGTGCGGAATGGAAAACGGTATATGTTAAACAAACAGTGTGGTAAAAACATAAAAATATATGAAGACAAATCTCACTAATTGCAGTGCATTATGATATCATAACAGACCTTTACAAGTAACAACTCAGTTCTATACGGTCATTCAGACCGAACGGTTTCAAGGATTGTAAGCGATAAATCCAGGCTGTCTCTCTTTGTAGTAGACTTCTGTTGTTATCTCTCCCTTCTTTTTTCTCAATCATCTCTAGTACCATAAATTTGAGTTGAGCTATGGTATGTCGCTGTTCTTGAAAGTGCATGGCTATGCTAGAACGTTCGTTGTTTGTTCGTATATTGGATTTGTGCTCATTGAGTCGTGTTTTGATTTTTCTTTCTGTTTTCCCTATGTAGATTTTTCCACATGGGCATTTCAATAGATAGATGAGGTTCATAGAGTCACATGTTGCGTTTACATTCACCTTGATTTTATGTCCCCTCATGGGGTGGTTTATGTTGTTTCCTCTTATGATGTTGTTACAACTGTTGCAGTTGTGACATGGGCGTGTTCCATTGTATATATTCTGTTTTACAGGTTCCTTTGATAGTATCTCTTTCAAATTGGATGCTCTGGTGTAAGCAAAAATTGATATGTCTTTGAATAAGTCTTTGAATTCGGGCTCAGTGGCAAGTATGCGCCAGTGATTTAAAACAATTCTTTTGTATTGGTTGCTTTGGGTGGAGTATTGAGAAACCACCACCATTAAGTTCCAAGATGGCTGCCTGGTAGGAGCTCCTGTAAAGAGCTCCCGGTGCTCGGGATCCCAATTCGGGCTTTATCCCTGCTAAGCACCCACCAGTCTTAAGGAACTGCACTACCAAAAGTAACTGGATGGTGAAAGTAACTGGATTGAAAAGTAACTGGTTTTTCACGCTTACCTGCATGGCGGAGATCGGGAGCCTGTGAAGACCTGTGATCTCCCCTCATCCTCGCCGGACTGCTCCTGGACGCTCGCCTGCAGACACCCCCATCGCCTTGCCGAGACTGGGCAGCTGGAGCTCAGGGACGGAGGACCGATTGGTGAGTCGGTGCGGAGGGTCGGAGTCGGCTGGAACCTGCGGAGCTGCTGAGGGATCCACACACGTCTGAGAGTCTGCCCCGCCTCACCTGGCTGCTGCGCCTCTACACAGGACCTGGGACGGAGGTCCGGAGCCCACCTGTCTTCGGGCGCTGCACACGGCTTAAGGAGGAAGGGGTCAGAGGCGTGGATGAGGTGCTGCAACGGGAGCAGGCACCGTGAGCCGCCTTGTGTGCGCCGGGCTACGGTGAGACACTGCATGTGCAGGGGGCCGGAGTCCGTGCATCCTCTGGGATCGACCGCTCACTGTGCGATGCAAAGGAGGGCAGAGGACTGATCGCGGAGCTGCCACGACGCCTGGCGGGGCGGATCGGCGGGACCCCCGTGCTCCCCGGCGGTCGTGGAGGCAGAAGAGGTGTGGGACCTGGCGGAGCGCGGGCGAGCGAGGGCTTCCCCGCCTGGCTGATCGCTGCGGGCTGAGTCCAGCGCATCCTGCCCTGCCGGGTGTGCTGTGTGCCTGGCTGCTCGTCCCCCACCTGCAGCCACCGTTGAGACACTGGAGGAAGCTGGCGCCTGGCGGTCGGGGGGGGGCTCGCAGTTCTCGCGCTCACGGTTCTGACGACTTGACACAAGAGCAGAGGCGGCCCCCTTCGGCTCGGAGGTGAGCCTGTTGATCTGGGCGCCGCTGCCACCGTGATCTGCAAACGTTGGCAAAGATCGTCTTTACACCTGAGGCCGGGACTGCAGAGCTCATGCTGAAATGAAGGCTGGAAAAAGGTATTTACTTTGCCCCACCCGTTTTTACAGGATAAGGTTCTTAATTGCCCCACTCGTTTTTGAACCTCCTTTGTTCAAAATGGCCGGGGCCATAAACTGAGCACTTAATCCCCTCCTGTACCGCCTGAACCCACGAGGCCCCTGAGCAGCTCCACTTAAGATAACAAAAAGTTGAGATAAGACTCCCCATGGCATGCAAGATCCTGAGCCAGCCGGAATAGAATCTGAAACTGCTCTTCCCTGCCCTGAAAACAGCAACAACTAAAAGAGGACTAATGATTCTATCCCCCTGACTTGGCGGCCATTTTTAGACTACTCTTTCTATCTTTGGCGGCCATCATGGACTAGTCCTTCTGACTACTGTTTACTATCGGTACCACAGACTCTACATAGCTCTGTACTTTAATCTTTATGCGATTAAGTGTTTGCCTTTTATTGCAGTATTATATTATTATACTACTATTGGTACTTTTACACCTTATGTAACTTATGTAACTTTATGTAACTTTTATTGCAGTATTATATTATTATATTACTACTGGTACTTTTACACTTTAAGTAACTTACACCCATTTCCACTTTTACTCACCGACAGTGCACTGATTGCTACCTCATATTCTACAGGTTGCTTATTAATGTCATATTTGTCTATTGCAGTCATCTGTTTGCACGTATATTGGCTCCAGTAATTCACCAGTATTTTATTCATATTTGTATACTGTCCGTGTTGTAAGCTGCACCTATCTCACTTTTATCCCTATTATTCAATGATCGCTACCTCATTCGGTTGTTTCAGTGTGGTAAGCTGCTCCCATCTCACTTTTATCACTATGATGCACTGATTATTACCTCATATATTTCGTTAGTCTTGTAAGCTGCACCCAGCCACTTTCTACACCTGGATTACACCGTTGCTACCTCTTACATTATGATGTGTCAATTTGGCTCCACCTAACTGGTTGCTACCTCTCATATATTGTACATGGTGTAAGCTGATTGCTACCTCTCATATATTGTACATTGTGTAAGCTGCACCTACGCACTGTTTGTTCCTGGATTGCACCGACTGCTACCTCTTATATTTTTGGCTACTTTTGGCCACTCACTAGTGTCACTCCTGTGCCCTGTAACCAACGGCTGACAGTTTTATTGTCGTCTTTTCTCCCACACCCAACGTTACAGCCATCCTAACATGGATCTCATCGGTAAGCACACATATAGAATCAACTACCCTTCCACTCTCACCAAAAAAGCCGCTAAACGCTTTAAACATAACTTCTTGAGGTCGCACCATGAAACACCCTTTGCCGACACCTACTTCTCACCGGGCAATGGAGCCCTGAACATTGATATCATCTTCCACACCTCACGCAGAGCCCAATGGAGAAAAGCGTTCCTAACCCTACTCACCGTCTCCACCACCAGGAAAACAGCTCATGGCCTAACTCTCTCTATCACACCTTCCCAACTCTTCCCTGGCAGAACCACCATTACTATCTACAATAACGGGATTGTCCTAATTCAATCCACAGACAAGAACCTGGAACTACTAGACAACCTGTTCCCCAAGTTCAAAGAGCACCTTTCCAAGCTGCGGACCTCCACCCAGAACTCCACCAGCACTATCACCCCTGACGTCGCAGCCCCCACCCACAACACTTCTAACATAGCTCAGCGTCGGATCCGCACGCACCTCACCTCTACCCCCAGCACCCTAGTCAATCGCCCACCTGCTGTTACCGCCCCACACTCCCCAAGCGCAGTCACAAATCTCTCCCCCTCATACACTAGCCGCCCCTCTAACACTACCCCTTTGACCCCGACTCATACATCTCCCATCCCTCTCTCCCCTGACATAACAACTCCCACCCACAACACCTCCTACCTAGATCAGCACCAGAACGGCACGCACAATGACAAATCCCACCCATTGTTCCCCCCCACTCTCAGTCCCCACGTGAGTACACTCCCCCCCCATACATCCTTGATACACCCACATCCTCGATACCCCACGCCCCCTTCCCCCCACGCTACACCCCCCACGAACGCTTCTGAACACACCACCGTCCGGAGTTTATCTCCCCCCCCCCTTCCCTCCCCCCCACGGCAGATCCCTCTCCCTCCCCAGCTCCCTCCCCACTCTCACTCACGACACCCCCACCCTCCCAACCAGTCCCACAGAACATACCGCCTCCCTTACCTTAACATCCCCCCCTCTCTCCCCTCCCATTCTCAGCCCCCACTACCTTCCTGCCACCCCCACTGTCTTCAGCCTTCACTCACTCTTCAACTCACCGGCACCGTCTCCCACTGACGTCACTACCTATGCCTCCCACCCTCCCCCTACCTCACCCACACCCCTCACCCACAAACCCGCCCACACATCGAATGCCATCCCACTCATTATCACCGTAGAACCTTCCAACAACGCTAGCATATCCCCCCCCTCGATACCCTGCCCGCTTTCCAGCTCACTACTCAACCATTCACCAATGGCTCTCACCACCAACCCCATCTCCAATCCACCTCTTGACTTGACTTTATCCACCCTCCAACAAGTCAAAAAAGATCTCCACGCAATCAAAGACCTTCTCTTCTCACAGCCCAGTCTACCTCCCACCATCCCACTACCCTACAAACAACGCACCCTCCCTACATACCCTCGCCTCCAACGACCCCCGCGCTGGCCGACTATCCCCGTTCGCAATAACTCCCACCGCCCCCGTCGTGTCCTCAACTCACTGTCGGACCGCGACCTATGCTCTCTCCTACGCTCTTATGGCCCAGGTCCGGTAAAACACATATCCAACACACACATCCCCATACCCACAATTCTCACAAATCCTCTGAGGCTCCCAACCCTTAGAAACAGAGGTTCCGTCCCTAACAACCTCAGAAAAGTCCCCCTCTCTCTAGAAGGCTCGACCACCCTTCTCACTCCCAAACTCAAATGCATCCTACTCAATTGCAGATCGGCCCAGAGACACTCCTCCGACATCGCTGATCTCGTCTCAGCAATGGATCTGGACCTAGCCATTCTGACTGAAACGTGGCTTACTGAAGCCTCTACCCCGATAATGGACATACTAGTCCCCCCCCAATTATCACATCATTAGACTGGACAGGCCTGGCAAGACGGGCGGGGGAATTGCATGCATTTTTAGGAGCAACCTCTCCGTTACTAAAGCCACCTCCCCTTCCCTTACTTCCTGTGAACTTCTCTGCCTCGATATCACCAGCGAGGGCAAACAAGTTTGTGCTTTACATCTCATCTATCACCCGCCTGGTGACACCCTCATATTCACCCAACAACTCATGGACACGATCACATCCAATGCCGGTCGGCAGACCACCCAAGTCTACCTGGGTGACTTTAATCTCCACTGGAACGATCAGAAAGACACAGTGGTGAATAGTCTCAAAACTTTCCTTAATGCGCTTGACCTCACCCAAATATGCGATAGACCAACACACGACAAAGGCTCGATACTCGATCTCATCATCGCCAAAGAGGACTCCACCCAACTGGAGGCGATCCAACCCTGCGACTGGTCAGACCACCACATTATCACCTTCTTTATCAACGAAAAAGTTAAACCTAACCCGGCTCAACCCACCAAATCCAAAACCTGGAAAAGGGACATGAAGAATCTTAACCCCACTACCCTGCCTCCCCACATCGGCAGTTTCCTCCTTCCCCCTTCAGGTGCCTCGGATGTTCAATCACTGACCGATCACTACCTTGACTCTATGAATTCAATAGTCAATGAAGTCGCCCCATTGCAACTGAAGAGAGTCTCCACCAAAATTTCTAACCCCTGGTATGACGGCAGACTCAATGAGGACAGGCGTACTATGCGAATGGCAGAGCGTACCTGGAGATCTGACCCCTCATCACTGCATCTCAAAACGCTTAAGAACAAGAGAAATGCCTACTTTAGGAAAATAAAGCGCGCAAAGTCGGACTTCTTTAGCCGCCAGTTGGACCAAGCAAAAAACAGGCCAAGAAAGCTGTTCGAACTAATCAAGACTCAAACAAAGACACAACCCTTACAATCAAACAGCACAACAAGCGACACCCCACACTGTGAAGCCTTCTCTGCTTTCTTTAAGCTAAAGACCGACAACATAAGAAATGACCTCATCATGGATGTAAGCCGATTCCCCAACCACACCAGAATGTCTAACACTCAACCTAAAAACAAGGCATCATGGCTGTACTTCGACACCTACTCGGAAGAAGCAATACACAAACTGCTCTGCACCTTGAAGCCCTCTAATCACCTCATAGACCCCCTACCTGCTAATGCTGTAAAAGACTTCATCCCCTTGCTCCTCCCACTTTGGACCAAAATCATCAACAGCTCCCTTCAACAAGGTCTCATTCCAGACTCCCTCAAGGTGGGGCAAGTCACGCCTATACTCAAGAAACCTACAGCTGACCCGTCTGACCTGAACAATTACCGTCCTATCACCAATATATCCACCCTGGCCAAACTGCTGGAGAAATGTGTCCAACTCCAACTAACAAAACACATTGACCAATTTGACCTCCTCAACCCTCATCAATCAGGCTTCCGAGCGAAACATAGCACGGAAACAGCTATGACGCACATAATTGATGACGCCCTCCAAATCCTTGATCGCAATGAGTCCTGCCTCCTCATCCTTCTTGACCTCTCTTCAGCATTTGACACGGTCAAACATGAGAACTTACTGGAGTTGCTAAGCACTAGAATGGGTCTATCGGGAACTGTTCTCAAATGGTTTTCTTCCTTCCTTCATAACCGGTCTCAGAAGTTCAAGATCGACAATGTGCTATCTACACCTGTGCCTGCAGATCTAGGTGTTCCACAAGGATCCTCCCTCTCCCCCACACTGTTCAACCTCGTCATGGAACCACTCGCCACCTTGCTCCAAGCATCCAATGTTCAATTCCATATGTACGCCGATGACACACAACTTTACCTAAAGCTACAATCCCCGGAAGATATCAAACTTCTGAATTCCACACTTATTAACACTCAATCTTGGTTGGCCGATAATCACCTCAAACTAAATGCTCTGAAAACTGAGTTCCTACTCATCTCACCTCCGGCGAAAATTTCCACCACCCAAACCTGGCTCAATAACCTAACAGCACTCAATGTCCAACCTACCATCGTGGATTCTGCGAAATCCCTAGGCATCACACTCGACGCCAAGCTCAACATGCAACAGCACGTTAGCAAAGCCACAAAAGGAGCTAATTTCCAAATCAATACACTGAGGAAACTTAAACCCTTCCTCCCTGCCAAAGACTTCCAAACTGCTGTACAAGCTTTAGTCATCCCTCGCATAGACTACGGAATTGTGGCCCTCCGCGGACTCCAGCTATCCACAACAGCACCCCTAAGAGCCTCCCTGAACGCTGCCGCGAGACTCATTACTGGCTCAAGAAAACATTCGCATATATCCCCAGACTTAAAGTCTCTAAAATGGCTGCCTTTTGAAGCCAGAATACAGCTAAAAATTGCAGTTATGACACACTCGGCCGTGCACCACAAGGCACCCAACTACCTCGCTCAAAAGTTGTCTATATCAGGAGGTTCGAGATCCAATAGAAGTACAAAAAATCTACTCCTGAAACCTCGTAGATTCCGGAAAGAAAAAACATACAAGCGCTCCTTCTCAGGAATGGCACCCAGGATCTGGAATGCGCTCCCTCCTGAAACCAGGCTTATCTCCTCCACTGCACTCTTCAAGAAAGACGTGAAAACCATCCTTCTGGCCAAGATCTCCTGAACTTTATAGGTGCTGGATCAGAGACTCTGCATCGCTTTGTATCATTGATCACCTTCTCTTTTGGCACTATACTCCTACTTGATGGTGACACTACCACGCTACTCTCTTACTACCGACCAATATATGATACACTTTGGCTTATTGAATCACTCTCCCGATGCCCCCACCCCGTGTTCTCTCTATCCTAAGAAATTGGTACAAGCCATGCACACATCCAAGATTTACCTGAACCCTTCTGTAGTGGGATCAATGACTTGTGCCGTCTTATATTACTTGTTTACCTGATTGTATATTGATATGTTTTCAGTACGTTATTGTTATCCTATTATGTTAGTGACTATTATACTGCTCCCATTATCTCTGTTCATTCCTGCTGCCCCTACCCCTGTCTCTGTGAAGCGCTCTGATATCTGTAAGGATCTTGTTCGCGCTATATAAAACTTTGAATAAATAAATAAATAATTCTGTTGTCTTCTTTTTTGATTACTCTGGTAAGAGCTTTGTTGCGTGAGATGGCATTGACTCTCTCGGTTGCTTTGGTTATGATCTCTTGGGGGTATCCTCTGTAATGGAATCTGATGCCTGTTTCTTTCAAACGAGTGAGACAAGTTGCGGGATCTGAAGTTATTCGCTTAACTCTTAGCATTTGACTGAATGGGAGATGTTTTTTAAAGAGTTCTGATGGAAGCTTGTGTGGTGTAGAGTATTGTTCCGATCCGTATTTTTCCTAAACAGATCAGTTTGAAATTTGCCTTCTGTGAGTTCAATGGATACATCCAGGAAACTTATTATATGATCACTTATGTATCAAGTTAGTTGGATTCTGTTGTCCTTTGTGTTTAGTTCAGTGAGCGCTGATTCCAATTTCTCCCTTGTGTCTTTCCAAATGAAGAAAAGATCGTCAATATAACGAACAAACATTTTGAGGTTGTCAATCCAGTTGTTGTTATCCTAGATAAATGCGTTTTCAAACTCTGCCATGTATATGTTGGCATCGGTTGGCGCGGCGCAATTGCCCATAGACATGCCAGACATTTGTAAATACCAACGTTGATCATGAGTGAAGTAACTGTGATAGAGTGTATAAATCATTAATTCCATGAGGAATGGTTGTAAGTTGGTAGGGATATCACTGTTTAGTATTGCCTTTTCTACGGCGTCGATCCCTCCGCCGTGTGGGATTGATGTATATAAGCTTCTTACATCTGCAGTACATAGAATGAGTTCTTCTCCATCTTCAATTTGTATATCAGACAGTTTAGCCAGGAATTCAGTGGTATCCTTTATGTAACTCCTTTGATTCTTGACTAGTGGTTGTAGATGTCGGTCTAAAAATGTGGCCACCGGTTCATGGATAGAACCTCTGGTGGAGACTATTGGTCGAAATGGTGGGTCCACTGTGTCTTTATGGATCTTTGGGAGCATGGTGATAGTTGGGCTGCGAGGATGTTCAACCGTAAGGTATTTGTTGGTTCCGTCATCAATAATCCCTTAATTGTACGCTTTAATGACAAGTTCCTTTAGTTTGTTTTTATATCCTGAAGTTGGATTGTCTTCAAGTAGCGTGTAAGTGTTGCGGTCAGAAATGTGCTCCATTATTTTTGCGGTATACATGCTGGTGTTGACAATGACCAGTGAACCACCTTTATCTGCCTTCAGGCACTTGATGTTCGGTTGTGTCCTCCTTTGAAAATTGATTTTGGCAATATCTTGTTTGACAAGAGTTTCAAAAGTGTCTGTACTTTTATGGCTACATGGTGGCATGTAGGTGCTTTTGGGGCGTAGGCCGAGTAGTAAATCAGGTTTTCCTTCTGTAGTTGATGTTAGTACGTTACTGAAAAAGTGTCTCAGTCTAAGTTTCCTGGTTAATTTGAATGTACTTATTTCTAATTCGAGAAGGTTGCTGGAATGGGTGGGAAACCGGTGGGCAAATTTTTAGACCGACATCTACAACCACTAGTCAAGAATCAAAGGAGTTACATAAAGGATACCACTGAATTCCTGGCTAAACTGTCTGATATACAAATTGAAGATGGAGAAGAACTCATTCTATGTACTGCAGATGTAAGAAGCTTATATACATCAATCCCACACGGCGGAGGGATAGACGCCGTAGACAAGGCAATACTAAACAGTGATATCCCTACCAACTTACAACCATTCCTCATGGAATTAATGATTTATACACTCTATCACAGTTACTTCACTCATGATCAACGTTGGTATTTACAACTGTCTGGCATGTCAATGGGCAATTGCGCTGCGCCAACATATACTTTGCAGAGTTTGAAAACGCATTTATCTATGACAACAACAACTGGATTGACAACCTCAAAATGTTTGTTCGTTATATTGACGATCTTTTCTTCATTTGGAAAGACACAAGGGAGAAATTGGAATCAGCGCTCACTGAACTAAACACAAAGGACAACAGAATCCAACTAACTTGGCACATAAGTGATCATATAATAAGTTTCCTGGATGTATCCATTGAACTCACAGAAGGCAAATTTCAAACTGATCTGTTTAGGAAAAACATGGATCGGAACAATACCCTACACCACACAAGCTTCCATCAGAACTCTTTAAAAAAAACATCTCCCATTCAGTCAAATGCTAAGAGTTAAGCGAATAACTTCAGATCCCACAACTTGTCTCACTCGTTTGAAAGAAACAGGCATCAGATTCCATAACCGGGGATACCCCCAAGAGCTCATAACCAAAGCAACCGAGAGAGTCAATGCCATCTCACGCAACGAAGCTCTTACCAGAGTAATCAAAAAAGAAGACAACAGAATGGTGGTGGTTTCTCAATACTCCACCCAAAGCAACCAATACAAAAGAATTGTTTTAAATCACTAGCGCCTACTTGCCACAGAGCCCGAATTCAAAGACTTATTCAAAGACCCACCAATTTTTGCTTACACCAGAGCAGCCAATTTGAAAGAGATACTATCAAAGGGACCTGTAAAACAGATTATATACAATGGAACACGCCCATGTCACAACTGCAACAGTTGTAACAACATCATAAGAGGAAACAACATAAACCACCCCATGAGGGGACATAAAATCAAGGTGAATGTAAACGCAACATGTAACTCTATGAACCTCATCTATCTATTGAAATGCCCATGTGGAAAAATCTACATAGGGAAAACAGAAAGAAAAATCAAAACACAACTCAATGAGCACAAATCCAATATACGAACAAACAACGAACGTTGCAGCATAGCCATGCACTTTCAAGAACAGCGACATAACATAGCTCAACTCAAATTTATGGTACTAGAGATGATTGAGAAAAAAGAAGGGAGAGATAACAACAGAACTCTACTACAAAGAGAGACAGCCTGGATTTATCGCTTACAATCCTTGAAACCGTTCGGTCTGAATGACCGTATAGAACTGAGTTGTTACTTGTAAAGATCTGTTATGATATCATAATGCACTGCAATTAGTGAGATTTGTCTTCATATATTTTTATGTTTTTACCACACTGTTTGTTTAACATATACCGTTTTCCATTCCGCACACACAGCCGTATTTTTCACACACCTTTTTCAACCACATTCATATTACACTTGTTCTTTGAGCCACGATCTTGCCCATGTTAAGATTGCCGCCAAATTCCGATCGTTTTTATTAGTCTGTTTTTCATCTCACTGACACCACGAACCCTGCTCGGCTCCAGTGAGACTTAAATCTCTTACCGACACGCTAACAAATCCCCGTTTAAGTTCCCGTTGGCGTCCTAACCCCATGGAGAAAGTCTAACATAGTCATCCAGGATTGAAAACCCCTGAGACGCTTTCAGCTTCAAACTGAAGTAAGTTTATTCGCGACCCCGATTTTGTTAATTTTGTTAACCTGCCATTACATTAGAACACCACCCTAAACCTTTGGTGTTTTTCACCAACAGCGTAAATCATCAACAGCCCTGAATCTAGCCATTAGAAAACACTCGGTATGTTTTTTTGAATTTCGTGCACGCACATCTTTTTTTGGGTCACTGTGCCACTTGACACTTGATGAATCTATATACACTTACAAGCCACGTTTCACACCGTGATGCACGTTACTGCATGTTATTGAAAACTGTTGTTCATTCGTGTGACGATTATCATATATTATAGTGTACACCAACTATAAAAAACAGTTTTTTCAACAGAGCTCCTCGAAAAAGGGCTATGCCCGAAATGCATCGGAGCGTTTTTTTTTTTTTGATTTACACATGAACTGGATATCATGAAATAAGGATATGAAACGAAATATTTATCCAATGAATGTCATGCATAAATGAATTTATGAAACTTGCAAAAATTGATTAAATCATCAAGCAAAACTTTACGGAGTCTGTCTTGTGTGATGAACCAAAAGATGTGCCCAAGCCCAGGGACGCACTCAAGAGGTTTGTGCGCAACCAAGCACTTACATATCCAAACTTCCCTAATAATGCTCTATGAATGATATCTTTGGTGTACTATAAAACCGTTCACATTAATAAAAAAAAAAATCTGCATTGTTTGCTACAGTCAGGAGGTTCTTCCACATGTATTGTAACCTAGCCATTATATCTGAAATACGTTAGTTAAATACCTCATCCCTCATACCAATTGTCTCCGGGGTCATCAAATCTCCCGTCTAAGCCTACTATACTTTCTGGAAATCTGGGGTTCCCTCTGGTCTCGCAGTGAAGTGTGCGCCGTTGCAAGCGAACTGCTTACAGCTAATTACTGGGATGGGCCACTAATGTTCTCCTCTGGTTCTGTCGCTATCCCGTTGAAAGGTTCCACCCCCTTATTAAGCAGATATGTTGTGTATAACCTCCAAAAGTTATTAGGTCTGCTCCGAGGTGGGAGTAGTTCACTGAAATGTTCCGATTGCATGCAACAGTATAGCATATCCTGAGACCATTGTGTTATAGTTGGGATGGGGCCTCTCATCCAACACATTGCAACTCTGTGCTTTGCCATGAATAAACCCATGTCTACAAGTCTACGCAACGCCTTAGGCTGCTTTTTCAGAATATCCCAACAGTGTGACTGCCGGGTCCGGAACGATCTCTGAGTCCACTATGTTGCCCAGTTCTCGGAAGACCGCTTCCCAGTAATTAAATACTCCCGGGCACCGCCATGCTAGATGCATAAAATCCGCTGCTTGGTCGTGACATCTGTCACAGGCAGCATCCTCCCTCAACCTGTACCTGTGTAATCTCTCCAGGGTGTAATATACTCTATTGATGTATTTGAAGTGTATTAATCTGCGCCTTCCGTACAATGAGATGTCTCATGTTCGTGCAGCAGTAGCTCCACATAGCGTCATCTATTGTTAGTTGTAAGTCACGTTGCCAGGCCAGCCTGGCCGTAGTATAGGGGTTCGCTCTGTGGGATATGGCTAACATATATATATATATATATATATATATATATATATATTGGACACCATCTTATGGGATGACTTAGTTTTTATAATATAGGACAATTCTGACAACTCTGGGGGTTCGTTCAATTCTTCTCCTAACAAGTCGCGCAGAGCCCTACGCACTCTGTAAAACTGAAAGCGTTGCAGCAAGGTTACTACGGCTGCAGGGCCCGCTGTCTCGACCCACGTCTTCACCACTCCATCCAGAAATAAGTCTCCTGTCATTGCAATTTTTAATGTGTGCAGCGCTCGCGTAACTCCACCGTCCCTGCAGGGGTCCAGCCAAAGTGTCCATTCAATTGGCATATCCGGGAAATACAGCAGTGCTCCCGCTTGCAGTTTCAACAGGCTATGCCAAGCATGTCGAGTTTATGGAGTCTAGGATCCCCGTCCTCCGGTCTACAGGCTCAAAAATCTTGGCCGGGATGGGGAGGGGATCGGCAAATAGCCTCTCCATACGGAGAAACGGTAAGTCTTAACACTCCATGGATCCAGTAATGTGCTTGTGTCGCTTGTGCTGCTCTATAATATAAATCAAGATCAGGCGCACCCAGACCCCCCATGTAATATGGTAACGTGAGTACCCGCCATTGTACTCGTGCTTGTTTACCCGCCCAAGCCAATTTTATCAATGATTTATTGATTCTAAGAAAGAAAGAGCGCGGCAAAACTATAGGGATATTCATAAATAGGAACAGGAATCTGGGCAGTGTCACCATTTTCATAATGGAGACCGTACCAATTAAAGACAACGGTAACCTGATCCAAGTCTCAACGTTGTCCTCCAATTTAGCAACTGCAGTGCTGTAGTTTTCTCTAAACACGATCTCTGAATCTGTGCGTAGTTTAATACAAAGATACCGAATCGAGTCTGTGGACCATTGTAATGGATAGTCCATCTCAAATTGCGTCGTAACAGGGGTGAGCGGGAAGACAATAGATTTCGACTAATTGACCCTCAGGCCCAATAGTGCCCCAAAGTGCACTACCTCCCTGAGGCAAGATTATTTTCCGGATCTCGCACGTATAATAATGTCGTCCGCATATGTGGACACCACGATACAATAAGTCGGGAATCGAATACCTTTATGTCCATGATATTCTCTAAGCGCGCACGCCATAGGCTCAGCAACCAAGGCATATAATATGGGGGACAGTGGACAACTCTGCTTGGCCCCCCTGGAGATAACGAAGGGGTCTGTAACCAAATTCACAATCCGTATGCGTGCCGAGGGTGCATTGTAAAATACTCCCAGTCCCATCTTAGACAGACAGCACTTGCCGCAGAAATAACCACTTGACGGAATCAAAGGCCTTCTCCATGTCTAGGAAGACTGTAACCGCCTTGATGTCTTGTTTAACGTATGGCATTGTTCCAAACACTGGTCGTAGATTATAAGTGAGGTTCCCATCAGGTATGAACCCTGCCTGCTCCGGAGCTACCAGTATCAGGGCCAAAAAGGCTAAGCGATTAGCTAAGATTTTAGCGAATGATTTGGTGTCGACAATTAGCAATGAAAGTGGCCAATAGGAGCCACACCTTTTTTCCCGGTTTAGGAATAGCGTCTATAATCGCTTCCCTCATAGTCTGTGGCATTGTGCTTGAGACCCACATATCTTCGAATAGCACTGAGATATGGAGAAGCAGTAAATCAATAAAGGCTTTATAAAAGAAGACTGTGAGGCCATCCGCTCCTGGGGCGCTAGTTGTTTTCATTCCCGCCAATGCCTCCATAATTTCGTCCTTTTCAATAGGGTGCATAAGAAACTCTCTATGCGTGTTGGTTAGGAATGGCAATTTTATATGTTCTAGATAGTCGAGAATTTCATCGTCCGAGTTTGAAGAGCGGGAGGTATATAATTCAGAGTAAAATTGTTTGAACCTATCTGCAATGTCTGCTTCTTCAGTCAGCATTTTCGCCTTCCGCTGACCCAAGTTCTGTAACCAGCGTTTTGCTGTGTTTAGCTTTCAAAATTTGTGCGAGCACCGAACCGGGCCTGTCTCCCTCACCGTAAACGCGTGCCGTGGCTTATTTGCCCAGGTTTTTAACTTCACCTTCTGCAGCTTCCTGGTATTCAGCGAGCAGGTCTTTTATTACGCTTGCGAGCTCCTCGCCCTCCCCAGCGAATAGACGTGCTTCTAAGTCTCCCAACTTCTGCTCCAGGCCCGCCAGCCTCTGACATATGGAGCGGAGAACACCAGAGTGCTTGGCCATGACCACCCCCTTACATACACTTTGAAAGCCTCCCAAACAGTTTGGAAGCTGTCCAACGATCCTACATTGTAGCAAAAAATTTGTCTATGGCGTCTGCAAGTTCCTCTCTGAAAAGGGGGTCCAGCAGTGAGTAAGGGGGAAATCGCCATATAAACGGTGGTATAGACTTCTTGGGGGTGGCCAGGACCAGCAACAGAGGTGAGTGATCCGATAGAGTACAGGGGAGTGCCTGGCAGTTACGTAACTGGTCCATGAGAGACGTGGTAGCCAACCAATAGTCTATACGAGTGTGCAGATTATAATAGGCGGAATAATGTGTAAAGCCTCTATTGTCTGGGTGACGCACGTGCCATACATCGCTAAGGTCCATGCGAATCATAACGCTCTCTAATATTCTAGCAGCTGCCACTGGCCTCCTCGCCGGGCCTCCGGATCTATCCAGATTAGGGTTTCTGACCAGATTTAAGTCCCACCCCAGAGGAGCTGTGCACTCGGGTATCTACTCGTCGTGTTTGCTAATGTCGCAAAAAACTCCGGGCAGTCATAGTTGGGTCCATATACATTCACTATGATCAGGTCTACGCCCCTACCTTGACATTTAGAGATCACATAGCGGCCTTTGACATCCGAAAACAACTGCTCAATCGTGTAGTCGGATGTGGGATTAACTCAGGTCAGCACCCCTCGGGCATGGGTCATATCTTCCTGAGGTATTAATATTATTCTGCAGCCTCCTACTGCGTGACATCGCACCGATCTGTGGGAGGTGTGTCTCCTGTAGTAAAGCTATATCTATTCTCTGTCTATTCAGATAGTTCAACACTTTCCGTAACTTACGGTGATCGTTAAGTCCTCGAACATTCCACGACAGTGCGCGGAGTTCATCTATTGTTCTTGGAGCGCTAGCCCCGCTAGGTATCGACATCGTGTATTTCGAATCGGATAGTGCATCCTGACCTGTGTAGTGTGTGTGTGTGCTGTTTACACCATACAAAAACCAATTTAAGACCACAAACGTCCAAAACAACATTACATGACGTTGTTCTTTGGAGCAACCTTTTAGTGCCTTCTGTAAGACCTGTGGGTCTGTGAAAATATGGGAGCGACCTTGTTTGTTTACGTGTAGTTTGGCAGGATACAGCATGGCATAGTCCAAGCCCAGGTCGCGCAAATGCTTTTTCATGGGAACAAATTGTCTGCGTGCCTCCTGCACACGTACAGTGAAGTCCGGGAAGAGCAGTATAACCGATCCTTCGAATACCAATGCTTGTTTATCCCACACCAGCCGTAGGGCAGCATCCGTGTCCCGGGAATTAAGCAGTTTTGTGATGATTGGTCACGCTGGTGCACCCGGGTCGGGAGTGAGGTCCCAGGAAACGATGCGCTCTCTCCACCACAAACATTTTAGAGAAGGCTCCTTCCCCCAGAAGGTTTACCCGTAGCTTCTCAATTAATTGTTCCATATTACCTATTGAGGTAGTCTCCGGAAGTCCGGTGATTCTTATATTACAGCGACTCGAGCGGGCCCCCAAGTCCTCTGTTTTATCCTGTAGAACTCGTAAAACCTTTCCTAGCTGTTTGTGGTCCGTATCTAACGTGGTATGAGCCTCCTCCACCTCCGTAAGTCTCCGCTCAGACATGTCCAAACGCTCCGCATGTTTGTCCAGACGTTCCACCATTCGGTCCATCGGTAGGGGAGTGTCCATTTCCGTGCCGAGGGAGGTTATGCCACTCTGCAACTTTTTCCATGGACAGGAGCATACTCCGGATATCCGGGCTAGGGTCATCATACGCAGGGGTTTGCGTCCTGGAGGCCACTTCTGTTGTGGCGTCATGAGATTTCGAGCATTTCTGCTTGGAGGAGAGTTTAGGTTGCATTCTTTCCGCTCTGCCCATAATTGCATCTGGGTGTGCCCGCCCGTCAGGGGCCCGAGATTCCGCCGCACCAGTATCCCGGTCTCAGAGTAATCAGGGCAGTCGCGATGTACTTCAGTCTATCCCAGCCTGCGTCCTACAGCAATCAATACAGACGTCCCTTAAAGCAGGGTAGTTCAGTAGGTCTGTCACAAAGGACTACATCTGCCACCAGTCTCATCCTCCCAGGCCCCTTGCACATACGTCTACAGTGCCCTGAGTTGTACGCCCTGGTCAAGTTATGGGCACCAACAGGGTAGCGCAGTGTTGCTCCCAGTCTCTCTCCTGTGCCCTATTCCCACTCTGGAGATTACTTCTGAGGCCACACTCCGAGGGCGCACTCCGTCACAGTCAAGACTCTGCGCCCTGCCTCACCAGACGAGGTCTCTTGTTCTAAGCATTGCAGCCCCGTGGTGTTCACAGGTCCCAGTGCAGCACCCTTCAGAAGCCAGCCAGCTTACTGCATCTGTGCGCCACTTCCAGAGCCTCAGTGTAGCCAAGTGAGACCCATTCAGTCAAAATTCAAATCAACATTGTTGCAGCGTGCCTCACATTACCGTCATTACTCCTGGCACAGGTTCACAAACAGACTACTACTGGCTGCAGTGCTCCTCCTGCTTTCTGTGGGGATCTCGCTTCTGGCGCCACTCCTCAAAATGGCAGTAAGGTCTCACCGTGCCTGTGTATGCGGTCCTTCTCCAGCCGTCTGCCCTCAATCGCCGCTGCCTGTGCGCATATCTACGCAGCTAGGGGTCTCGGCGCCATCTCCCAAAGTGGAGCTCAATGCTGCCGCTGTCACTCTGCTGCTACGGCGCGTTTGTGCGACGA
Source organism: Lissotriton helveticus (assembly GCF_964261635.1). Lineage (NCBI taxonomy): Eukaryota > Metazoa > Chordata > Amphibia > Caudata > Salamandridae > Lissotriton > Lissotriton helveticus. The sequence continues at coordinate 1,261,109,169 of NC_136068.1, read as the reverse complement.
TCTCTCCAGTGTGGCCGCTGTCTTTGGAGCTTGATGTGGCAGATGAATTCCTCCTGTCACACATGCTCCCCCAGTGCCGGTCGGTTCGCGGGTGCTCTCGCGGCACACACGGAGTCGATGCCCCGCTCTCAGCGCCACTCGGGCTCAGGGATTTCAGGCCCTAAGGATGGGTAGCTTCCAGCGCCGATATCTCCAATGTGGTCGGTCGGAGAGGGGACAAAGTTCGATCTCCACCTCGTGGGTGTGCTCCGACAGCAAAATCCTGGCAGGGAAGCTGATATGCAGCGCAGGGCTGTCTGATAACTGCAGGTTTATGAGACAGCGATACGGAGCTCAGGGCTCATTGCAGTTGCGAGCAAGCTCCGCCCCCCCCCCCTCTTGGTGGAGCATTATCATGCTGCTGGTCACCCAGAAGAAGACATAAGGTGGACAATCATTAGAGTGGTAAAGCCGCCTTCAAGGCATGCAGACATTGCACAGCTCCTTAACAAGGAGGAACTGAAATGGATCTTGAAAACTGGAAGTATCGATACAGGCCTCAATCTTCTGGAGAATTGGACCTCATTAATCTAACGTTTCTGAGTCCTGCTGAGTGTGTGTTTTTTCACCAATGCCTGGCTATGTGTTGTATATGTCCAGGGTGCTTTTTAGGGCTCGCCCCTCGCAATGCAGTGCGCGACCGTGCTCGCGCAGGCGAGCCATTTTGTAGGGGGTTTTAGAAACGGACACTGGAATTGCACACGTGCGTGTGCTTTTCCTTTTGGGTGCCGTTATTGGGCTTTGCGTGCTTTTTTTTTTATAACCGAGCACGGAATAGGCCAAAGGTGGGCGCATTGCTCCACCCACGGCCTCTTGGTTTCTGTTACACGCACCAAAGCCCATGTGGTTTCAATTATCGTGCCCAGACACAGGCGCGATAATTAAAAGCACATGTCCGATGTGACGCGCGCGTGCACCACTCTCGAGCGTGTTTTTTTTTTTTTACTTTCAGTGCCGCTTTTGAAAAAAATAAATATTCTGGTTTAATTTGGACGGAGCTTCCCGGAAATGCCAACGAGCGCACTGATTGTGAATCTTACTGTACTAATGGACACGCGGGCAATGCACACAGCTGCAGACATGGAGTGCTATCTGTCTTTCTCTAATGTCCATTTTAAATCAGCGGGGGCTTAAAATTGACATTATTGTATTCCCAGCAACAGTCAATAACTAACGTTATTTAGCCTTAATGAGTGGCGTGAAGGCCCGTAATGTGGTTGGCACATGAATGTTGTGCCTGCTGCCTCCTATAATATCCCGGTCGGCACTTCCGGAAACCAGGAAGCTTAGAGCCTATCATTATAGAGCTGCACACGCGTTCTCCGCTGCGTCACTAATGTGCTGGACAAGTTTTAGATGCATGCGCGTTGTGCTTTATTAATATTATTAAATTGAACACATTTTTACAAATGTAGCTGTGCTTGCAGGGTGCTGTGAATGTTAATAAAGTGCAGCTCACGCTGTATTGGCACATGAATACACATCCACACCATGATGCATTTGAAATGTGATGTGCATGCCCCTTCTTTGTATTCACAACATGTTGCGGTGCAGTTTACCCTTTGTTTCCAGACGCCGGTCACACCCATCCATGCCCAGGCGCCCGGCGCCCTCTCCTGGTCCCTCCTCTGGGTCTCGCAGCTGCTTCCCACGCCTAGATCACCCCTCTCCCTGTCTGGGTCCTCCGTGGCTCTCCAGAGCGACCCCCGGCAGAGAGTGAGAGTCCATGGCCGCTGCCCTCTGAGTGCAACCTCTCACCGGCTGCTCCCCGGCGTCGCGCGGGTAGCCCTGCATGTCTTGCTGTGGCTCTCCGACCTTTCTGGGGTGTCCCTTGGGGCTGTACCCGATTCTCTCCCCCCCCCCTCCCTTGGATCTGAGTTCTCTGCTGCGCTCCGGCCCCCTCTTTGCGGCGAGTCCGCGGCTGCAGCCGTCTGCTCTCTTCCCCTGAACTCTGACTCCCTCGGCCTCTGCTCGCACACTCTCTGATCCTCCTCTCAGACCCCAGAGGTCTCAGCTCCACCTCCTTCCCCAGGCCTGTACTTCCCTCTACCACAGCTTATCCTCCTCACCCCCCTCCCCTGTTTTGGACTTCTCTTTCCAGGACCCCCCTCCCCTGCGCCGCCTCCTTCGCTCGGTCTGCTTGTTCTTTTTCATCTTCACTCTTTAAATCTTTCCCCCTCTCTTCTCTCATCCTTTTCTCTCCCCCTCCTCTGCCCCATTCCTTGTTCTAATCTTCCTCCGTGTCCTCTTGCCCACTCCATCCTTACACGTTCCCCCCCCTCCTCACATTGTCTCCCCCTTGCTAGCTTTCACTGTTCTGGTTCCCACTTCCCTTCGGTTGTCCGTTCTCTCCTTCCCGCCTCTTTTTACCCCCTGTATTTGCCCCATTCCTCTCCTGCCTCTCCTTCGTCTCTTCTTCCTGGAGTGCCTTTACCCTCACTGTTCTCGTCCCTCCTCCTTTCCGGCTTCTCTCTACGATTTCTCCTCCACGTATCTTTCTTTCTGTCGCCTCTTTCTCCCCTCGTCCTTTTTGCTTCTCTGCTGTCCTTGTCACGTTCTCTTATTTTGGGAGAAGATAGGGGCTCATGGAGAGAAAAGTATCTCCATGAGCCCCTATCTTCTCCCATCTTTCCCCCCTCCTTCTCTCTCCCTCGGTGTCCTGTCTTTCTGTTACCAGCTCCCCTCTTCTCATCTGTGTTCCTTTGGTTCACTCCCTCATCTATCCATCTTTCTCCCTCCTCCCCGTTCTCCTGTCTGTTCAGCCCCCCAGCCCGTATCTTCGCTCTTCATTAGTTCTATCGCTTGCTACTGTCCTCAGATTCATAATTTTCTTTTCCCTCTCCCATTGTCCCCTGTCTAGTCAGTCACTCCGGCTATCGCCTTTCACCTGTCTTATTTCTGTTTGGCTTCTTTGCCCTGTCTTTTTAGGTCTCGCCTCTCAATGCGCATGCGCATTGAGCGGACCGAGACTATAGGGGCTTAAACAGAGGTTTAACTAGCTGGCGATTTGATGCTGTGCCCGTGCGCTTTTAGGTCAATGCGCAAGCGCATTGACCTAAAATGCGCATGCACAGCATCAAATCGCCAGCCATCTGTTCCCCAGCAGCTCTTCCCGCTCCGCCCCACAAGCTTCCCCCAGCGTGCGCTCTGCCTCAGCCGCACTCCTCCCACACCTTTGAAGTGAAGCTTAGCTTCACTTCAAAGGCCCCTGCTGCTTCACACTATTCACAGCCGCTCGCATTTCTCCTCCCCCCTCCCCACAGCAATGCCCTCCGTCTTGTTCTCTCCTCTTATTATTTTCCCTCTTTTAATTTTCCTGCCTTCTCATTTCTCCTCTTCTACTTTCCTATTTTCATTCTTCGGTCTGTTCTCTTTTCCCTCCTTTCCATGTTTCTTCTGTTTCAGCTTCTCCTTCTCTCCTTCCTAGATGTTCTGCCTCTTAATTGTTTTTCCATTTGCTGTCTGTTCTGCTCTTCTTTCCTCCCCCCACTGCTTCTCTTCTCATGCCTTCACTCCATATTGCGCCACTCATTTGTTTTTTCTAACTCGTCTTCTTCTTTTCCCTCTCTCTATTTCACTCTTCCAGTATCTCACTTTCTTCTAATCCACTCCATCGCTACGTGTCCCTCTCCCTCCATTATTCATTTCCCCCTCTTCCCTCCCGCCCATTATCTTCTCCACTTCCCTCTCTCTGTTTCCATCTTCTCTAACCCCTCATCTCTGGCATCAACCTAATTTCCCCCCTACTTCTATTCACGTTCTCCCTTTCCAGCTTGTTTATTTTGTTACCCCCTTAAAGGCAGACTATATGGTTCATGATTAAAATGTGCTAGCTAGTGTTACACTTTTACTTTCAAAGGCCGTTTTTATCCTTATTTTTTATATTAGACAGAGCTTTAGTATCTGGCCATTACCTTTACAGAGGGATTTGCCCATTGACTATTAAATAAGGGTTTATCTTAAAAGTGTCCAATTGTGCATATAGCGCTCCTTGCTATTCATGGCTTGCGCCGGCCGTAATTTCACTTTTTTTATTCATGGCTTGCAGCATAGGTTTATATGAAACATACTGTGCTTGCCTCACTCGTATTAACATCAGAGCCCTTCGTGAGGGCTCCCATTGGATTTTATTCATGGCTTGCGCCGGCTGTAATTGCACTTTTTTTATTCATGGCTACTAGCTATACCATAAACAGTGCTACCAGGATCAACAGTGTTGGAGCAAACATCCGTGGTAGCTTCGCCAGCAGCAGCGCAGGTGCCGTCAGCATTGCTGCCACCAGCATCACAGCCAGTGCTCCCAGCACTCACTGGCATAACTGCCACCACCCTCCGGTGTTATCACCGCTCCCTCCAGCATCACTTCATGTGTCTTTGCCATCAGTGTTAACACCTGCACTGCCTTCCTGGATACCGAAAGCATCAAGTAGACACCTCACTGAAAAGGGTCTCACTGCCAGTTCTGTGCCCACTGCCATCCTGCTGCTGTCCCTGTGCGTGCTGGGGGCCGAGGGCTTCATTTTCCCACAGCAGCCCACGGGAGTACCTCCCCCCGCCTCACCCACACCCTTTGCCAGTCTCCCTGGATGTCAGTGTCATTACTGGCACCGGAGTCATCCCCATCACTGCCAGCAGCATCGCCGCCAGCGCTGCAAGCGTCGCTCCCACTACTCTTGCTGCCAAAAGCGCTGCTGCCCGTACTGCTGTCCGTACCATCTTTCTCAGCAGTACTGCTGCCACCGCTATTACTATCACGCTGCCAAAAGCGTCACTGCCCGTACCACTGCACTTACGATCTCTCTCAGCAGTACTGCTGCCACCATCGCGGCTACTACTGTCAATGCTAAAAGCATCACTGCCCGTACCACTGCCCTTACTACTGCCCTTACTAGCAGTACCACTACCATGCAAGCATCGGTACTACCACTATCAGTACCAACGGCCTCACCTCGAGTACCGCTGTATTTACGATGTCTCACAGAAGTATTATCAGTACCACAACTACTGCCCCCAGCATGCACGCCTCACTGGCAGCACCGCTGCCCTTGCCATCTCCCTCAGCAGTGCGACTGCCACCTGCACCAGCATGCACGCACCTCTGCTGGTACTACCACTGCCAAACACGTCACTGCCTTTACCACTGCCCTAATGCTTTCTCTCAGAAGTACCACTGCCGGCAGCGCACGCTTCTCTTCTACTGCTGCCAACTCCGTCACTGCCAGTAACACTACTCCGGTCATCTCTCTAAGCAGCATTACCGGTACCACTACTATCAGAGGAGCCAGCATGCTTACATTCAGGCCAGTACCACTGCCTCTCGGGAGTATTTTCTGTGCCGCGTGCAATCCTCACTGTTACTGTCGCTGCCGAAAGCCTCACTGCCGGTAGCACTGCCCTCCCGATATGTCTCTGCAGTATTATCAGTATTTATTCCACAGCCTCGCTGCCAGTACCACTGCTCTTCGGACGCCTCTCAGCAGTATTATCGGTGCCACGACCACCAGCATGCGAGCCTCACTGCCAGTACCACTGCCCTTCAGATACCACTCAGCAGTATTATCAGTATTTATTCCACAGCCTCACTGCCAGTACCTCTGCCCTTCAGATACCTCTCAGCAGTATTATGGGTACCACTGCCACCAGCATGCAAGCATCACTGCCAGTACATCTGCCCTTTAGATACCTCTCAGCATGATTATCCGTATGTATTCCACAGCATCACTGCCCTTATCATATTTACCATCAGCGGTATCGTTGTCAGTGCCACCAGCACCCCTACCGCCAGCCTTACTGCCTATATCACTAGCAGTGCTGCCACCATCCGTACCTCCAGTACCCCAGCATCTTTGCCAGCAGTACTAGCTATACCATAAACCGTGCTACCAGGATCAACAGTGTTGGAGCAAGCATCCGTGGTAGCTTCGCCAGCAGCAGCGCCGGTGCCGTCAGCATTGCTGCCACTAGCATCACAGCCAGTGCTCTCAGCACTCACTGGCATAACTGCCACCACCCTCCGGTGTTATCATCCGAGCCGCCTGCCTCCGAGAGCTTCAAATTAAAGCCATCTGTTGCTTTTGCTTCCCCAGCGCACTCGGCCTCACTTCTCCTCCCCCTAATTAACACACACTTCTTTCACGGCCGCGAGGCCGTGCTTCAAAGGGATCCGCTCCCCCTGTAATGTGCAGGAATTAGTGATTTTCCATGTATCTGTGAAAACGTACTTCAAAGCGATCCTCTCCGCCTCCTGCTGCATTCACTTTCCTTCCACTTTCCCTCTTCTTCCTTCCTCTCCCCGTCTCCCTGGTGACACCTCTTTGCCCACTTCTTGTTTTTTAACTTGTTTATTCATGGCTTGCGCCGGCCGTAATTTCACTTTTTTATTCATGGCTTGCAGCATAGGTTTATATGAAACAAATACTGTGCTTGCCTCACTCGTATTAACATCAGAGCCCTTCGTGAGTGCTCCCATTGGATTTTATTCATGGCTTGCGCTGGCCGTAATTTCACTTTTTTTATTCATGGCTTGCGCCGGCCGTAATGGCACTTTTTTTATTCCTGGCTACTAGCTATACCATAAACAGTGCTACCAGGATCAACAGTGTTGGAGCAAGCATCCGTGGTAGCTTCGCCAGCAGCAGCGCCGGTGCCATCAGCATTGCTGCCACCAGCATCACAGCCAGTGCTCCCAGCACTCACTGGCATAACTGCCACCACCCTCCGGTGTTATCACCGCTCCCTCCAGCATCACTTCATGTGTCTTTGCCATCAGTGTTAACACCTGCACTGCCTTCCTGGATACCGAAAGCATCAAGTAGACACCTCACTGAAAAGGGTCTCACTGCCAGTTCTGTGCCCACTGCCATTACTGCTGCATAAAATGTCACAGCATCTCTGCCAGTGCTGCTGATGCCTCAAGCAGCAAGCCTCGTTGCCACCATCATGCTAGCTGGAGCAGTGCTTTCTTCACCCAGTGCCTCAGCCACCACGGACACTTCGATCATTGGCTAGGGCGACCGACGTCACTGCCACCGTCAGCACTGGCAGCATTGAAATCTAGATAGAACTGAGGCCTTCTCCATCATTCATGCCAGGTCACCATCAACTGCTCTGCTGGTGACATTGACCACACCTCTGTTAGGCTCATGCACAATCTCACTGGCCTAAGCACAAATGTCAGTGCCACCATAATCAGTTGTAACGACATAATTATTCATGCCACAAGAGCAATGTTTTCAGTGGTCTCATCTTCACTGAAAAAACGACCATTTCAGTGCCATCACGAAAATCACTTTCACACAGGCCAGCGCTGATGTCCATCTCATCTCCACACAGTGAACTTGGTACGATTGACAACCCAGTGGCGATAGATCCCATCCATCAACTGGGTACCAATCCATGGTCACCGCTGTAACTCATGATGTGCAACAGCACCTTTCCATTGGAAATCATGATGGGCAACAGCACCTACAATTGACACTCGTGATGGTCAACAGCACCTGTCATTGACACTAGTGATAGGCAACAGCACCTATCATTGCCACTCATGATAGGCAACAGCACCTACCATTGCCACTCATGATAGGCAACAGCACCTCCCATTGTCACTCATGATAGGCAACAGCACCTCCCATTTAAACTCTTGATAGGCAACAGCACCTGCCACTGACACTCGTGATGGTCAACAGCACCAGTCATTGACACTAGTGATAGGCAAAAGCACCTACCATTGACACTCATGATATGCAACTGAACATAATCTTCACAAAAGTTATTTACAAAAGTTTAAGCTATTGCCATTATAAATTACAATCACTTTTATTCAAGTATTAATTATTTAAAACAATTAAAAGCCATTTGTATTTGTAATATCAATTCATCTAAGTCACGTAAATACAAAACATGTTGCATTACAAATGCTATAGGTGTTACATTTGCGAAAGTTATAACTATTGGCATTGTAAATGACAAAGCTATTAATTTAGCTATTTTCAAAACCAACACATAAATAAAAAAATTGTCATTTACAAGACCAATAGCTCAAACTTTCATAATGCGAGACCTATTGCATTGCAAATGCTTGTTTTTACTATTTGTTTCTCCTTCTCTTCCTCTCGTATGCCTCCTGCCTGCTCGGTTTCTCTTATTTGCTCAGGCTTGTCTCGTTCTTTCTTCTTTCTGCTGTATCTCTTCCCCTTGCCCTGCTGCTTCTCTCTTTCTCTTTTATAGGTCAGGTCTCTTTCCCTTTTTTTTCCCCATTTGAGTCTCTTTTCTCTCCTCCCCTTTCATAGCTTCTGCCTCTTCCATCACCTCTCTCATCTACCTGTCTCGCTTCCCACTCCTTCATTCTCTGTACTCACCAACTCTTCTGCAGCTCTCCCGTCCTCCATCCTGTCTTTATTCCCTCTCTGTTTTGCTTTCCTTCCTCGCCCCACCTGTTTATACTTCTCTCCACTCTTTCCATCTCTTTCTGATGTCTCTTCGCTTCTTATTTGTTTTACTCTAACTCCTGTCTCCTCTTCTCTGTGATTTATCTTCTTTCCCTCACCCTCTTAATTTCTCTCTATTGTGCACCGCTCTCCTGTTTGTTCCATTCTTTTCTCCGGTCCTCTGCATTTTATGCCTCTCATTTCCAACTCCCTTCCAATGTTCCATCTTTTCTCCCCTCTCTCATATTTTCCTACCTCTTAACTTTACATTCTCTTGTCATTGTCTGTCTCTTCTCTCCTTGTTTTCCCTCTCTGTTCGGCCTTGTTTCACCATCTTCTCTCGTCTTCGAGGCCCTTGTTTCTTTTTTCTGTCTTTTCTCTTGCTTCCTCAATCATTTTCCCTTTTCTTTTCTCTCTCCTCTTTTCTTCCCTCTCTATCCCTTCCACTTTTATTCCATTCTCTGTGTATGTGTTCTGCCTCCTCATCCCTCTTTTTTTTAGTGTGCTCACAACATGCAAATCGCTGATCTTCACTCATACAAAACCGCCCCATCTCTGAGACTAGTGTAGTTATTTATTCACACAAAATCCTTCAAAGGATGAAATGGCAGAAGTCAGACATGAGAAATCAAAACCAGCATTTGCAGTGCAATAGGTCACGCATTATTAAAGTTTGAGCTATTGGTGTTGCATTATTTAGCAATACCAATAGCTCAAATTTAATAATGCGAGAACTATTGCATTGCAAATGCTTGTTTAATGGTATTACTGTTTTTGCGACTATTGTAATTTGCTGAGGTCGGTCGTACTCTTCTATCAAGAGTTCCGCCTACTCTGTTAAATCCTCTCACAAGTCTTACTCTGCCTAATTACATTACCTTGTGGTCCTCGCAATCAGTAGTCTCTTTTCCATTTCCACTTCCTTGGTTTATTCTGGTTCCTGCACACTCCAAGATGGCCACTGTCTTGTCATCTTGGAGTCTCTCTTCCATTTCTGCAACCCTCCCAACAGGAAGTCCCTTACTTAAAGCCGACACTCTGCTCGATCAGTGCTAGGACCGGCAACCACCATGTTGTGATGGACTGATGACCGAGACGGTAAGCATGCTGGCATTATACACTCGCTCCTACAGCAGAGGCTATGCTTCCAAACCCTTATCCATTCGTTCACTTTCTCCCAACAGCATTGTTCCGGAACCCGAACTGAGACCGCACTTGCGGCTCGGTTTACATCTTTGGATGTACATTCTGGAATTTCCTCACCGGTAAGCCTGTTCCCCACTCACTCCATCAATCTCCCAACCTTCCAGTTTCACACCGGTAACAACCGCCCTACTCCTTTCAGCACTGGCCCAGGAATCCTACTTGATCTAATAATGGATTATCGTACCTTGCTATCCAATAAGCGCCTTTGTTTTTCACGCAACGGTAGTCTTCCACGCCGCGGATCTGTCCTAGTTATACCCTTCCATGGCCTAATCATACTCCAACGTATTGCAGGTCTCAGCCCTTTGATAAGTTATTACCTGCAATTACTTCGCTAGACCCCACGTTAGTCCATCACAAGGTTGCCTCTTAAACAGCCTGGCTATTTACCCAGGATAAGCCCATCCCCTCATAATTCCCCTTTTTTCCCCATGCAGTATCAATTAAATTATTCCTTTCAAATTCCGTGTAACTGTCACACTCAACACAGCTACAAATAAGCCTATTTTTACTTCTCCAAACACCTTTGCCAGATCTTACTCTACTCTTGATCGTCGGCACTTCTTTTGCCATCTCATCACCTTTTAGAATATTTACACTGCACGTTTACTCTTCATTTGCTTGTTTTTAAATAGAGTGAACCTCAACTCACGAGCACCCTGACCTATGACAAATCATCCTTGTCCAAATTAATTCAGAATTTCTCTTTTCCCTTTTTTTCCCCCTCCTTATTTTTCCTATGGTTCTAGCAATTTACTCATATGTAAAACGGGCTTGCTTATTAAAATGTCCTGAAGATGATCCCGGCACCCTCCTAAGGGATGGAAACGCCGTAGACACTCTGTACACCATATACATCTGTTTAGAATGCCCTAATATTTGTGTAATGGGGTTTACTGAATATTATGTTTGTTTTGAGATTTGCCAAAAAAAAAAAAAATTTGCCTGAACCTTTCACTTTATATTGTACGTCTTTATTGCTTGAGTTGGATGCAGGCTTGTGTACCACTTAAAATTGTTTCTTGTTTACTTTTGTTAATATTGAACTAATTGCATATTAAATATCTGCCCGGCTGGACAGATGTCTCCAATATAGTACTGATTGGATCTATATGTATTATTCTTCGCTTACTCTTTGTCTAGGGACCACTGTCTTTAGGAAAAGTCCTCAAAGGGTTACAGCATGTTACCTCCTTTTCTGTTTGTTATGCCCCAATGGGACTTAAATTTGGTCCTCTCATTCCTCATATGTGCGCTTTTGAGCCCCTTCATAGACAGTATTTCTTGTCTCTATAACATCAACACATGTCCGTGAGCTCCAGGCCACTTCTGTTAATTCGCATTACATCGTGCTTTACCTGGACAAACTGGTCCTGCAGACTCCCGCTCCCTTCCTTCCGAAGGTGGTGATTGCATTTCATATTGATTAGAACATCCCCTTTCTGGTGTTTTGCTCCATCACACACCTCTAAGGTTGGTGAAAAGCTTCACCGGATGGATCTGTAAATTGCCCTCAACTTCGATCGTACAGCATGCCACCAGGTGGACGATCAGCTTTTAATCTGTTTCACTGGAATGAAGAAAAGCAAAGGCTGTGCAGAGAAAGAATCCATCTAGTGCTGATTCGTTCTCTGCATAAAATTCTGCTACGCACTGCCTGAAAAGCAGCCACTTGTGGGCTTGCTTGCTCATTCTACCAGGGCCAAGGCTGCTACCACTGCATTGGCTCATGGGTACCTGTTCCTGACATTTGTGAAACCCCTGAGTGGGCATCACTCCATATGTTCACAAGGCATTATTATCTGGACATCGAGGTCCACTGAGAAAGGCCCTTTGCTCATTCAGTACTTCATGTCCTTTTGGCTTATCAGTTCAGACGACCCTCACCTCAAATTTTTTTTTTGCTCAAAAAGTGAGGAATCTCCTGATACAGGTCTTTATCAGAAAAGTATGTTATTTACCTTCGGTAACACTCTTCCTGGTAGAGCTTTCCACCTCCCTGTTCATTATTCGGGTCTCTCCACATAAAAAAATCTGAAATTAGGAATCTGCATACTGGTCAAGTCTACTCTCATTGGCTTCTTGTATGCAAGCTCGGACTTGTCAAGAAAGCAACTGATGTCTACACACATTTGGGACGCCTATATAGGCCCGCGCACATCACTTCCGATTCCGAGCCGCCGGTGCCACCTGCCAGTGTCGTGAGAACTGCTGAAAATTTCCAGATTTCGTCTAACGCTGGGAGAAGTATCTAAAATTTGAGGAATCTACTGTCTACCAGAAGGAATATTACCAAATCTAGGTCATTTACATTTAGAGCATTCAGCACCGTATTAGGTGGCAGAGCTTTGTCTATTGTGACAGCTAAGGCTTGGAATGCCTTGGCCCTCTCTCTGTTAACCATCTTTTCGGAAACATCTATAAACCCACCTTTTCTCATCCTCTTGAAGTTCTATTCCAATTCCTTGTTCCAAAACAACCAGTTCCCTGACCTTTACAAATTGACAATCATTTAATCAAACCAGAAAGATGATGACTGACTAGCAGCCTAAGTTTGGGTCCAGAAGTGCTATTTGGTGCTTAGAACATCAGCAGCAGATACTGGAGGGATGACTTTATCTGGTGCTAATCCACCAGACCCCACAACAGCTTCCCACCTTTGAAACATATGTTTTAATCCTATTATTCATGTAAGAGACATCTGATGGTCCATGACAGTCAAGAGGGAGAGGGGACTGCCTTCATTCAGTAACGATGAAGTTAAGGCCTTTGGGCCAGTTTCTGGAGAAGAGCATTGCAGGCCCAGCAACACACAGCTCTGGATAGCACAGTCCTCAAGCACAAGAAAAGTGGTAAGAGGAGAAGCTCACCATGGTCCAGGCAGTTCAGGCCAGAAAGCAGTCATACCAATCTACTGCGGAACTCAAGAGCAAGACCGGACACTAGTCTGCAGCATCCACAAACCAGCCCAGGCCCCATGAGGCACTCCATCCCTTGGGCCATTGCAGGCCCCTATTCAACCAGCACTGGCTAGCCACATGCAGGAAGTCCAGCAATTACAGGCTGCAATCCAGTACCCAACCTCCTCGCCTGCAATTTACATCTCAAAAGGCTGCACGAGTTAGAAAACCCGCTGTGTGGCCTAAACAACTTCAAAAGAACATGGTCATTTTTTCCTTTGCAAATTAGCAACAGTCCCAGCAGGACAGCAGTGTTGGGTGATTCCCCCTTTTCCCTATATTTACCAGTTAAGGGATCCATTTGTGCTCTTATTTTTATCACTACCTCTGTGAAAAGAAGTACGACAGAGTCCGGTAAGTACTTCATTTAATGCGTCCCATCAAGGCAGCTCCCAGGCAGCAACTGCTGCAACAGAACATTCTGTGTTCCAGGCAGGAATCCAAGCAACAAAATATTCCAATACAGATCCCCAACACACCGCCCTTCCTTCTCAATGTAACCAAAGAAAACAACTGAAACAAATATTGACCAACAGGGTAAACTCAACAAAATCAATACATAATATAATCATGAAACTTGATTGGGGCAGCTCTTAACCTGGAAGGAATAATCCTGAAAGTGGTGTGATTTGAACAAACACCCTTTCTGGAAGGAATATTATAAGTAGAACGAACATGAGTTGCATTAGCAGTAGAAAAACCTGAATGAACAGGAGAAGTGTTACCAGAATGTATAGGCATTGCATCAGAAATAGAGGAACATGAATGAACAGGAGTTGCACTGGTAGAAACGTGATCAAAATGAACACCCATCTTCCCTCCGACATACAAAATCTTGGATTGGGGAACAATGGAAATAGCACACTCCATACCTTACCATTCTCAAGCACCACCACATGGTCTTTCACTTCTCTCACTTTTGCCGGAGCGAACAAAACCAGGCTTCTTGATTCTCCCCCAATCACCAACACTAACAGGAGAAACGTTCTTGGAAGCAGTAGCCTATTTTGATTGTACAGAAAATTTTGCATTTCTAAGGAAACCAACTGGATGCCATTATCAGTCACCAGTCCCTATGGAATGCTTTCGCGGGAGAAACACTTCCTTGAAAAAATTATTGATGGACGAGGAATTTACACGCACACCAAATTTCACCTCATGCCACTTAGACATATAGTCCGCCAACACTAGTGCGTACAAAGGAGAACTCCCAGTGATACCAAAAGGACCAGTGACGTAAAAAGCAAGTTTGCACCAAGGGGAATCCTTCACAACAACGGGATCAATAGGAGAGGGAGGAGTTACTTGTGACTTGTCACTCAAAACACATGCGCAACAGTCCCTGATATAATGCTAAATGGATCTGTCCAACCCAGGCCACCAAAAATCATCTCCGATTCTGCGTTTCATAGCACGAATACCCGGATGACCTTCATAGGCCAGATCAAGAACTTTCTTGCCCGTTCATACTGGAACAGCTAAAAGACCACCCCTGTGTAAATTTCAATCCACCAAAGACAACTCATCACAAAATCTTTTAAAATGAATAAGTTCAGAGGACAAATCCTTGTTGATGGGCCAACCATGAACTAGAACGTCAACAACCGTCTTGATCTCATTGTCCTCTGATATGGCCTGTAACCACTCACGCTCTGACAGTGAACCCTTCACAGTGTCTGCAACAGCACCAACAGCACACACAATGTCCAGTTCCTCCTCAGGAAATTTGGTGATATTATCAACACGGGGTAACCGGGATTGACAGTCAGCTATGTTGTTTTTAACACCTGCCACATACATCAAACGATAATTGCATTCCTGTATCTGGTGGTAAAAAGATCAACTAGGGGCTTGTGATCTGTCCTAATAACAAATTCATTCCCCCACAGAAGATTCCAAAAATACTGAACACCCCACCATAAGGCTGACGCCTCTTTCTCAATGGTGGAGTAAGTACTCTCAGCACCTTGAAGAGACCTGGAGGCAATTGCAATGGTCTCCTTGTGACCATCACTTCTTTATTGCCTAAGGACAGCGCCCAACCCAACGTTGCTGGCGTCAGTAGATACAATACACAGCTCGTTAATGTTAAATGATTTCAGGGAGCGTGCCTACATAATTTCTTTTTTGAGAATTTTAAATTGATTATAACACTTGTCACACCACACAAACATAGCCTTTTTCTTTAAGAGTTCACGCAAACAGGAAGATTTATCAGCGAAATTTCCCACAAATTTGGCATAGTACTCCACTAGCCCAAGGAAAGAGCGAAGTTGATCTTCATTTGTAGGTGTGGGTGCGTTTTCAATGGCATCCAAAATTTTCACCTTGGGTTCTACTCCATTACAAGAAATGTGGTAACCCAGATAATCCACTCCTTCCAAAACAAATGTGCATTTATTTCTCCTTAAAGTCAGTCCATGCAACTTCACAGTATCCAGAACATGTTTAACTCTGCAGTCATGCTTCAACTCAGTTTGTGCATAAATGAGAATATCGTCTTGAAAGAATGCAACTCCCACAGTGTTTTTTTAATAAATTGCCCATTAGACGCTGAAATACTGTGAAAGCAGACGCCAAACCAAAGGACATGTGTTTATAACGTAAGGCTCCTTCTGGTGTCACAAAGGAGGGTGTCTAGAGTCTTTACTTAACTCAACCTGGTGATAAGCTGAGGAGATGTCAAATGAAGAAAAATACTTAGCTGCATCTAATGTTGCAAGCATTTCATTTATGTTAGGCAATGGCTGGCAATCAATCTAAATGTTGGCATTAAGATCGCGCAAGTCCACACACATCCTAAGAGACTTGTCAGCCTTAGGTGCTAAAACTATGGGGGTTAACCATTCTGACCCTTCAATGGGCTCAATCACATCCATAACACAAAAAAAGTTCCAGTTCACGTTTTAGTTCAACACGCAGACTCAGGGGTACCTTGTGCACCTTGAGTGTAACAGCCTTCGCACCGTTCTTAAGGATAAAGCAATGCTGAAAATCTTTCCGCTTAACTAGTTTAGCGCTGAAAACTTCAAGATACTTCTGGATCCTCTCCTCACCAGATAAGTGCCCCACTGTCACAGTACCAGAAGGGTTGGAAGATGAGGATGGATTTTAAAATGTACGTTCTTCACATCTTGATAAATTATGTCAGGATGTTTGGGATCGAGAATGATGCCAAGCTCTCCTTGCTCCTCTCACCCCAACAAATTTGCACCATACTCTACAATGTACACAGTGGCAAAGTCCCCACAAAATTCCAAATTAGCCTCAAATTTACCAAGAACTCTTTTGTCCCCAGATGCAAAATTTCTAATGTTAGATTGGTGTAATTGAATGTCCTCTAACCCACCAAAATCCTTGGCATTGATGAGGGTAAATGGAGAACCCCAATCAGCCAAGAAATTCAATTTTTTTCCATTCACACAAATAATACATGCATGAGATTTTGTTTTTCATGAACCAACCATAGATGCAATCTCAACCACTCCCTCAGATTGTAAGGATGAAGACGACAACATTAACAAAAGATTATCATTCTCGTCACTTGAGTCAACAAAGTCTTCTTCAGTAGACCTGATCGTTTGTGTGGTTCCTTTGTTCACCCCCATGGCTTTACATACACGTGAAAGATGTCTTTTTTGCCACATTTGAAACAAGTTTGGTTTAAGGCAAAACAAAACTTGGCTTTTCCTACATGAGATTTGCTCCCACAATGAAAACAAGAGTTGCAACTTCTCAGACTCACTCTTGGGCGTAGGAAAGGATGAAGAATTCTGTGACAGATTTTCATTGGAGACTTTGGTAAGCTTGACATTGTGCTTCGCAGATAAGAATTTGACCTCAGCAGGTTGTACAGACCTGCTAATTTCATGCAAAATTGAGAATGTTCAATGCTTCTAGCTAGAGTGAGAGCTGTTTCAAGATCAGGGTCGTCAGATGATAAGAGTTTCTCTTGAATTTATTACATGTGTTTTCAATGAGTTGATCACAAATGATTTAATCTCTAAATTCTCTCTAATTACAAGTAATAGCAAGAGTTCTGAGCGCAGCGACAAAATCTTCAATTGATTCACCAAGGACTTGACCACGTTGCAAAAACTTATGACGCTCTAGCGCAACCTTTTTCTTGGGTTTAAATCTTTTGCCCAAAGTTTCGATTACAGATGTGTAGTAATCGATGATTAAAGAATCACCGTTAACACCACCACTTACATGGGTGCTATCAAGTTCAGGAGGTAAAGTCTTCAAAATGTTTCTACCTTCAGCCCCAAGATTGTAAATGAGAAGTGCTTTCTTTTTCTTTGAAGTGAAAGTATCACCGTCAATGGCTTCAAGATAACTTTCAAAAGTATCCTTCCACTGTTTCCATAAAATAGGAGGAGTACCAGGAGATTGCAAAAAGGGTGGGGGAGCTAGAACACGATACATAATAAGGCTGTGCGTGGGTAAGTTGCTGCCCACATAATTAAATCATTTTATCAAGTGTGAAATAAAAAAAATGAATAACAATGTGAGATTAATGTAGAGAGAAGCAATACTTTGTGAACACAATAGGAAGCATGAAAAGCTAGAAAATTGAGAAACTCAATGATGCACATTGTGAGCGCATCACAGAAGCAGGTAATGAAGAAGTCAAGATTAGTAACAAATGGTGAGCTGTGCGTGTCAGCGAAAAAGCAGAACATTCAATTAGCAGGTAAAAGTGATCTAAGCTGTGTGCATCAGCGAGGAAGCAGAACACGCAGAAAAACATGTAACAGTGGATTGAGCTGTGCGCATCAGCGATTGCCACATGAGCTGTGCTCATACGTAGGAATGACGAAAATGCCTCAGAAGATACGAAAACAGCTGTGCACATCAGTGATATAAGCAACACACGCGTTGCTATGGTGACCGTGCACAAATGTAATGAAATGCAGGAATCCAAAATTGCTGCACACAACGGGACGACTTTGCGAAAATACAGCATCAGGCAGACCAGGTAAGAAATCCATTCATGTGCACATTTCCTTTGTGCAGCACTTCTCAGCAAGAGTCCACGTCACCAGGAGGAAGGCGCGAGCCGCAACCGCAAAGACAGCCTCGCGCAAGTCCCTTAAATCAATAAAAAGAACCTCAAAATGACCTGCTTTGTCTGTCGGAACTGTGGCAACACGCCAGAAATCACGATGAAGATCCCTCATGGACCGCCAAATGACTGAGAATGCCAGCAACTGCCGCAACAACGCCACACAGTAAGCTGCAGGGCAAACTCCAGAAAGCTGTGCTGCAAGTAACCAAGATCCACGACTGGATGGGGAGGCCAAAGATGGGACAACTCGTCACCAATGAAAAGAAGTATGACAGACTCCAGTAAGTACTTCGTTTTTCATGCGTCCCATCAAGGCATCTCCCAGGCAGCAACTGCCACAACAGAACATTCTGTGTTTCACACGGGGAACCAAGCAACAAAACATTTCAATACAAATCCCCAAAACTCTGGCCTAATATGCTTCAGATTTTCATGGATATCCGAGACCTGGAGATGGACAGATCCAGTTCTGTTCTGCACGTGCATAAGACCGTGCTCAGGGTGAACTAAGGTTAACCGATTTTTGGAACTTTAGACATCCCACTTCCATAACGGTTACTTTTTACACAATTATGCATGATATGAGGTCCAGGATAGATTATTGGCTGGCTTCTCATGATATCAGGAATTGGGCGAAGGCTACTCATTTTCCCCGTACCTTAACCAGCCATTCCCCAGTTGCATTTTCCTTAACATTTTCAAACACCAATGCATACAGATCCTGGTGGTTTCCGCCAGAGGTACGGTGAGACACTGTGTTCAGAGAAGAGGTTAGAGTGAGCACTGAAGAATACTTTAAATTAAATGTGTCCGTTCCCTTGTTAGTGTACGGCTTGGGGTTGTTGAAAGCCTATGTTAGAGGTATTTCCATCTCTAAACAGGCAAGTGTACTTTGATGCCTCTGGTGCATTCAGATTTTTTTGGGAGGGTACATTGTTGGTCTTACAAAATCGTATACTGAGTCTGGGGCTAGATCCTTAGAGACAGCCATCAATGAGAGGCTTTTCGCGTAGCTGGAGGCTGCTGACCATGAGGTCCAGTAGCTTGGAAATGATGCCTGAACCAGAACCCACGTTGAGAGGGGATGCCCATGAAGGAAGTTGGCTGTGCTGCTGCAGCCAGCTTGTGCATCATAGCATGTGGTTGGTATTGAAAAGGGGATGGGTTGTGGACCTATGTCCCTGAAGTTAGCACCTTATGCAAATCTGTAAATTTTGATACCTGGACAGGGTTGTGCTAGCCTAGTTAAAGAAAATATGGCAGGGAACTTTTCTAGTATCCCATCTCACTGACTGAGATCATACAGTTAGATGGGGCGCAACAATGAGTAGAGCTCCAGGTGAATACTGCCTTACAAATTAGTTTTACATGGAATATATGGTTATCTATGGGCCCTTTCTATTGGCTATGGTTGAGGGATCAGTGGAAAATGGCATTGTAGCCCCTCTCTTGAAGGGTCACTTAAAATATTAAAGCATAACAAAATTGTCTCATTGTCGGTACAAGATCCTACCTAAAATCTTTGTGAAACAGCTCTTGCTGTTGTTAACTGACATTGATCTTCGGAACTAGATAGGTTTCGTCCTCTGTGCTTACTTGCCATGCTGCATCTTTTATGCCTCGTTTAGAAAGCTGCTGCAGTTTAATGCCGCAAATACTTTTGTCTCCTTTGAGTGGAGCTATATACTGGCAATCTTGTGCCGAATTTGTGGCTCAAGTGATCCTGGGTTAAATTTAAGTTCTAGATTTTGAACCAGTAGCCCATGTTGGGGTTAATGAGTCCGATTTGAACCCCATTAAGATCTAGAGGGGTACTTGTCAATTCTTTGTTGACAATTTCATGTATGCTTCAAGAAGGTTTTACACAAAAGGCTTCATTTCCCAAATAGAATTCTCCTCCTTTTATTGTATGCTGATGGCATCCTGCTATATTTGGGTAAGTTGATAAGTCTTGTGTGAAACATTTTCCTTGAGAAATTGACTATTCCTTCATCCAGGGTGACAATGTCTTTAGTACTGGTGTTACAGCTGTTTAGTGCACTGACATTTCTTTTTCCTCTTTGGAAAACTCACACTCGTTGCAGCATCCAAACCACACAATGCTGTAATACAGAAAGATGCTTCTGTTTTAAAACAAAAAATCATTCTTCTGTTGATTTAAACCATAAAAGAACACAACACATACATTAAGAGTAAACCAAGACTTTACTGTAAGAAATTCAAGTAGTTCATACAATAACTCAGTAGTGCATAAAGATACAATCCCAAAAATCCATCATGTACTATCTTATACCACTCAGCAATCAGATAGAACATGATTATACCATGACTCACCTAACAACCAAAATCCCCTTGTGCGCCATCATACTCCTGTATATACAATCATGAAATGAATATCAGAAGTGCATTCCTGTGTACATGATTCATGCATAAATAAAATAGCAGCAATATCTGATGTAACATCACAATCCATACCATTATCCCAAAACATATATAATTGATTACATCTGTGCGGGAGAAGAGCTCTTGTATCACCCTAGTAAAATGTTAATGCCAAGCTATATACATCAGCAAATTATCTTTCAAACACTGCTAAAATCAATTGAAATGTTATTTGCGCAGCAGATTCCGTATTCTTACTGCACAGCACCGAAAAATAAAACGTATGCACCATTATACACTCCAATTACGATTATAATTATACCAATTGGAGTTGTAATAGGACTGATCTACAACATCTGATATTTAGAGACCTTAGTAAACGGGATCAAAAACTGCTTTATGGGAACTGTATATAATTTACAGAAAAAGAAGTGAAGCATGGATTGTGCTGATACTGAATCGCATGTGCATGTTGCAAGATCCCCGTCCCTCTGCACCCCTTTTGGATATGGCCCCAAAAAGAGCAAGATTAAATTTAAACCTAATCATGTAAAATCTCTGAGATGGTGAAAGGTACAATAAGGTTCCATAGGATCTAAGTGGTTATCATGTAATTCGCGGCCACCCTTCCTACTCTCCATCATTTCTCTTCTCCTTCCCAATATACTAAGCAATTCTATTTTTAACACTGGCTTTATCGAGAGTTCTAGTTCTAACCCTCCGCTGGGTTATTAAAACGTTTGTTTCTCCCTAGCATGTTAAATTATTCACTGATATGGATCAGTCAGGGTATGTTACAGGCATAATTCTGCCTGAGACTATAGGTGATGATTAAGGAGAGTATCAGGCTTTGACCACATAGACAACCATATTATGAGTGGAGCTAGTTTGATGCGATCTTCCATGTACGGAATCCCTTGTTTCAGATGGCATGCATAGGTCAGGGTACTAGTAAGCACCGATCGTAATCTTCTTGAAAATCTATTATCGCGAATTTGAATATGTGCTGTTTTGCAATAACCCCATAAAGCTGCCACATCTGGGTTAAATCCATTGGTTGTTTTTGTTCGCCATTCCTGTGTGGACCCAGCCATATGCAAATCAGCCTGGACTCTGCTCCCCATGCGAACAGTCCAGCCCAAACTGCCAGACCAGATTCTGCCTGGACCAGAAACGAGCATCCTGGGACCTATTTCGGGTATCGCCCCTTATCAGCAAGGCTAACTTGAGTCCAGTGGCATAGCCTGCACGGGACCCGCACCTGGGCATACCCTTCCCATTTAGGGCAACAAATGCAAAAAACAGATGCTGGATGTAATAGTTAACAAATCAAATATTCACCCCCAGTCACAGATCTGGGTTAAATCCATTATTTTTTTGCTCGCCATGCCATTCCAGTTTGGACTCAGCCTGACTGATTTACATGTGGCTGGGTTCAAACTGGGGTAGGGTTGTGAGCAAAACAATGATGGATTAAACCCAGATGTGTGTGTGGGGTTGTGAATGTTTTGATTTGTTAGGCATTTGCCAGCAGGTAGTTCTAGTTAGGACCTTGTTTCTATTCAAAATGCTTTTTTTCTTTTGCCAATATGTTTGGCGCCGTTTGATCAATCTTAGCGAAATTTTCAAAACTAATGGGGCGCTCGGGCAGCTCCTGTCCTGGAAGTTTCGGGATGATTTGTCAAACGGAGGCCAAGAAAAAAATGGGGATCCCAAAACGCGTTTTCTCCATGTTAATTTCCATAGGAATTTTTGGAATAGGCTACAACCCGAACTGCTGAACGGAATTACACCACATTTGGCTAAAAGGTAGCTCTTGGTTCAGAAAGCGACCTTTTTTTTAAATGGTGTAAATCCGTTCAGTAGATCCTGAGAAATTAAAAATTAAAATATCGATATCTGAGCACTGAGGAGGATTTGCGACTCAGCACGGGATTAATTCTGATTGGCTGCCAACACTCCAAACCAGAATGTGTTGGCAGTCATTGTGTGACTCTGTAACCAAGTCACAAGAAAAAGGGGGAACAAAATTGAAAAATGAAGAAAAGGGGGCAGGGTTGAAACACCCTGACCCCCTAGGCTTGCTCAGGGGTTCCACAGGAATCCCAGACCCCAAAAAAGCATTTTGTTTTGTACATGGGTATTGGGTGTGCGAATTTGGAAGATTTTATTTTATTTTTTTAAACAAAGTGCGGTCTCCCGCACTTATTTTTCTTAAAGCCCCTGTTGAGCCATGTCCCGGGGTAATTTTTAATAATGGCACGGTGGTCCGGGGTGCCCTAGCAGTCCCAAGGACCACCGCCTCCCAGGGGATTTATGTAAAAAAAAATAAAGTGTGGGGGTGGCTCTTACCACCCCATGCAGCCCCGGGGACCGCCACTTCCCCGGGTCTCTAATCATTAAGTGAGGCTCATCGTGGCCACCCGGGGACCACTACTTCCCCCGATGCCTTTTCTTAAATCAAAAGTGTGGCGGGGGCTCCTGCCCCCCCCAAACAGCCCCAGGGACCACCACCTCCCTGGGGCACATTTATGCTAATGCAGGGGTCCGTTAGAGGGCCCCGGGGACCACCACTTCCCCGGGGCAATGTTCACGTTGGGAGGGAGCCCTCCTCCTGGAGCCCTCAATGGCTCTGTGAACCGCTACCACCCAGGGCCGGCTCATGCAATGTCCCGGGGTGCCCCCCTGGGACATTGCCATTTGCTATGGCAGGGCGGGAGCACGGCTCTCACCCTGCAATAGTAAACACTGCTATGCTTCCAGTAATTAAATAAATAAATAACTAGGCCATGCCAAAGGGGGGGGGGGGTCCTCTGGCCATTAGTGGCCCCGGAAAGGGGGCCACGTGGCTCCCCTTCTGTATTAATAATTTAAAAAACTAGGGCAGCCCCCTTCCTGGTTTTTGTTAGAAAAGGGTCAGGGCCTGGAGAACGGGGTCTCCAGGGCCTCACTATATTAAGAAAAGGGGGCACCCTTCTAACAAAAAAAAAAAAAGCCGCATCTCCCTGGAGGCCCCGTACCCTCCTTGTACCACTCTGCAATCGCGCCTCCTGGCGCGTTCTAAATTGGGGGATTAAGTACACTTGATTCCTGGGGGTCCCTGGCGGCTACTTAGCCCACCAGGTACCTCCAGTAAGCCCCACACAGTGCGATTGCTGAGAGGTGGCCGAGGCCACGCCCCTTTTTATACCACTCTGCAAACGGGCCTCTTGGTGCATTGCTGGTGGGGCGATGAGGTTCTCTTGTGTCCTGAGGACCTCGGAACTAAAGTGGACTTTATCCCCCGAGCAGCAGCGCTCCAGGAGCCGCATTTACAGAGTTGTGTAAAAAGGGGGGCGTGGCCTTTGAGCACTCTCAGCAAACCAGCTGTATGGGGCTAACTGAAGGTAACAGGATGGCTAGTTGACCCCCAAGGACCCTCAGGAGGAAGGGGGACCTCATTCTCCAACCAAGAGCGCTCCAAGATGCGTGTTTGCAGAGTCAGGGCTCGAAAAATCATTAAAAACGCACCAGACCTGCAGGTCTAGTAACCTACAAAATCTCCTCGACCTAACTGAAATGCACTTGACCTCTGATTCTGAAAGCTGAGCAAATGTGACAAGTTAACAAGATTTAAAATCATTTTTATTGCTCATTTACTTTGTGAAAATGCCTTTAAATGTTGCTATCTTGTCACATTTCCTCTGCTTTTAGAGACAGAGGTCAAGTGTCGGTTTGTATTCCTACTCCAGAGAGGGCAAGTAGGACCTAAAAGTAGCTGGTCCTGAATTAATCTGACTCGCAAATGCGAGTAGTCGAGGGAATTTTTCAAGTCCTGGGAGTGGTGGAGAAAGGGGGCGTGGCCTGTGTCCACCTCTCAGCAGTCCACAGTGTGGGGCTTACTGGAGGTAAGAGGTAGGCTAGTTGGCCCCTAACCACCCCCAGCAGGGAAGGGGACTTCAATCCCCATCCAAGAGCATGCCAGGAAGCGTGTTTGCAGAGTGTGGGCATAGGGGGCATGGCCTGCTATGAGAAATTAGCAATCCTGCTGTGAGGGACTTACTGGAGGTAATAGGAGGGGTAGTTGGCCCCCAAGGATGTTTACATTTAGCATATTTGTTTTTCACACTGCCTTCCACCCACCCATAATGTATGTGTAGACATTATACCTTCAGTTTCTGTAGCACAGGATCTTTCTGTTTCAGTGTTAAAATCTGTTGGATCTATAACTTTTTTTAAAGTTCTGGCAAAACACTGCACCTTTCTTGGTACTTGATTCAATTCCTCAACCTTTTGAGCAATGACTGTGGCTCTGGTTTTGCACCCAAGCAAGCTAAACTGGACCCTGATTCTGTTAAAAATACAATCTGCTTTCATCTGAGCAACCAGTTCTATTCTGTAATGAAGACTCACATGCTAAGCCTGATGATGATTCAGCTCTTTTTGATACATGCTCCCTCTGACTTATCAACACCACATTCAGAGACTGCAGTTTTAAAGACCTTGGGCTCTAATTGCTGTATTCTGAAAGACAATTATGAGCAATGTTCTGCATGCACTGTACTGGCATTGTTTTTTGACTTCAGTGAGTATTCCCTAAGGCACATTGCAGAAATTAGTACTAACAAAGAAAAACCGTTTTGTCAGTACTTTATTCTTTGCTCGGTTGTTCAGCGGCTTCAGTCTCTGAAGCATTTCTACATCTGTCAAAAAAAATTGCTATTGCTCCCTTTCACCTACCAGTGATAACAGCATATAGTAAAAGTCTAGTACAAGTATTTCTTTTTAAAATTCCTGTAACCATTTAGACTTTCTTGAGGGTTTCTATAAAGATTACCCACCCATAATAACATGTTCAATGTAGTACTGTCTAAATTAATAGGCGATCTTTCAAACCCTTTCACAGGGCTTCATTGCAGCATCGGTATTGGAATATGACCTTCTTGGTTGACATTACTTCGGCTTGTACGCTCCGTGAATTACAGTTTTCCATTCCAGCAGGATAGTAACGATGATCTGGAAGGGGCGTGGCTTGAGCACTGCCGAGCATGGTCGCCTGAGTCCAGAGCTCCGGGCCGATCTCGGCGATTATCCTGGTAGATCCCCTCCCCGGCGGCGCCACTGACCCGCTGTAGTTCCTGGGGATGTGGGGGCGACTCGGCAACTGCTGGACACCTGGAGAGCCCTGTGATCGCCCTGGATTCAGCGGCCGCCGGGAAGCCGGAGCGCCGACGGACGGCCATCTTGCTGGGGCCTACACCCGTCTCCGATCCCCGGCCTCGATTTAGAGGGGTCCCCGAGAAATCCGATCCACCGCGGCTGTGCGGGTGCTGGCGCGGCCGGGGGGACGGCCCGTCGACGGGGGGCGCTGAGGACATCCCGCGCAGGCGTCCGAGGACCTGCGGCTGCACCTGGCCGCCCTACACGGACAGCGGACCAGACCGGAGTGGAGCTGAGGCGGCGCTGCGCCCGGCCGGCGGAGTGTTGTCTGCCGAGGGGCGCCCTCGTTTGCAGCAGGTCCGGCGGAGCGGGCATAGTGTGGCGCAGCATCGGCCGAAGGCCGCCCATTCGGTGCCTCAGGGCCTAGGCTTCCGATCACAGAGTGGAGCCGGCCTGGCACCGGACACAGGAGTTGGTGCTCGGCCCCCTGCAGGCCTGGCCGTTCACCTGGAGGACTGGGAGCTGGAGTGATCCCGGGGCCGTGCTAGTACACCGGGGGGGACCGTGCCCCTGACCTGGCTTGAACTCTGGTGGTAGCGCTTTGGGGCCTGCGTCACGAGCCCCGGATCGCGGGAGGCCGCCGGCCGGCCTGCCTCGACGTGGCAAGCCCCCCTGGCGCGAGATTTTGGCCGGGATCCCGGATGTGCGCTGGTGAGGCCCCGGAGTGACATTGGACCTCCCCTGGCTGCGGGTCCTGTTATTTGGATATTACGGACGTCTGTTGGGGGTCTGGTGCGACCTGGCATGGCTGGCGTGGCTGGCGGCCCGTGTTAGCGGGCGAGGGAGCTGGAGAGTGGGTCAGCACTACCACCTGGAGTCGTCCAGTAGACCCCGCCCTGCTACATAACCAGGTCGGCTGCGTGGCGGTGCGCCCTGCTGCCCCGGTCGCAACACGGGACAGACACCTGGTGCTTGGCGCGATCGTGTGCACTGGTGGTACATCATGGGGAAGCCACGGAAGGGTGCTGGAGCGGCCTCGGCGGATCAAGCTGAGGACTCCCTTGAAATGCACGACCAGCGACCGGCGGACGGCCAGGGCTTGGGCCTCCAACAACAGCAGATGGACCAGATCCTCAAAGCCATAGGGGACACGAGAGAAGCGCTGCGCCAGGATATTGCACAGGTATCCACGAACCTCGGCCTGTTAAAGGCGGACCACGACAAGCTTACTGACCGCGTCAAGTCTGCGGAGCTGGTGCTGAAGACGCTGGATGATATTGCGCGAAGGGTGCAGCAACTGGAGAGGAGGGCGGCTGATGCAGAAGGACGCAACAGGCGCAACAATATCCGAGTGGTGGGTTTGCCCGAAAATGTAGAGGGGGACGACATGATCTCCTATCTTGAACGCTGGCTGCGGGATGTGGTGGTTCCTGAGGGCCTGACTCAATTCTATACTTTGGAGAGAGCCCATAGTGTCCCGGCCCGACCTCTGGCCCCGGGACGTCCCCTCGGCCTGTGATAGCCCGGCTGCTGCATTTCAGAGATCGGGACATTATCCTGCGTCAAGCTAGATCGAATGGCCCGTACAAGGTGGACAATGCGTCTGTGTCCCTCTTTCCCGACTACTCTCAGGAGGTCCAGCGCAGCCGCTTCTCCTTCGTCGCTGTCAAGCGAGCTCTCCGCGACGAGGGGGTGCAGTACTCTCTGCTGTTCCCGGCACACCTGAAGGTGCTGGTGGATGGAGTGGCGACGTTCTGCGACTCACCAGATGACGCTTGGCAATGGCTGGAACGGTACAGGGCGGGCAAGGATGGTACGGGAACATGGACGGAGGCTGCGGAGGACCGGCCACGGCCGCGTCGGAGCAGGCGCAATCGGAAACGAGGTCAGAACCGACGATCCCCATCGGCATCGCAGACGGAACTGGAGAGGCAGGCCGCCCAGTAGGCGGTGTCGCTCATTTCTGGAGCGGCGACGGAGGGCCCTGTGTTGGATTCGGGTTCCCGTTTGGGCTCTGATGAAGCGGGACTGGGGGGCTCGGATGGGGCCTCGGAGAAGGATCCTGGGGAACTGCCACAGGTTACCCCCCAGACGGCCGATGGACTGTTGGACGAGTGACCACCGGGCAGCTGAGCGAGGAACAGTAAGGAGGGGTGCTCGGCCTCTGGGGGTGACTATACCAGGGTTCCTGGAGACATGTTCATCGGGGTGCTGGGTTTGGCGCCTTTCCCTATCTTACCGGGGTGTTAGCGGCGCCGACGGGGGCCCCATAGCACTGTGATTTTGATTGGGCGGGGGTGCTGCTTGGGGGGGTGGGGGAGAGGTCCTTTCTTAATCGGGATCAACCAATCACGGTGTGGAGGGTCTCTTGCTGTCCGGCCGGAGGGTGTTGAGCTATCCCCTCTTTCTCACATAGTTTGTGAGTCTCTGGTGATCTCCAGAGTTTCCCTCACCTGTGGGGGTGGGAGTTTGGATGGGTAACAACTGTTTGGCGCCTGTTCTGGGGGTGGGTGGACTGGGGGTTGGTTGGGGATGTTTGATGTTGCAGGGGTTTGTCAGTGTGCTTCTAGGGTTGTTGTGGATCGGCTGCCGCTATAGCTCTACAGATGGCGGCTAAGTTGGACCTGAAATGTGTTACATGGAATGTGCGGGGGCTCAACTCCATGAGTAAGAGGTATAAGGTGCATGCATACCTAGTGCGTAGGGGGGTTCAGATAGCCTTTCTGCAGGAAACGCATTTAACTATGGCAGAGGGGCGAGCGCTACAACGGCGATGGAGGGGACAACTTTTCTATACTACCTACTCCGCCCATGCTAGAGGAACGTTGATTTGGGCTCGGGCGGGCGTCCCCTTCCAGCCCATGACGACGGAGGTTGATTCAGAGGGGAGGTTTGTAGCGGTGTTGGGGAGATTGGATGGCCGAGACGTCACGCTTTGCAGTGTTTATGTCCCTAATTATGATCAGGCTGCGTTCTTCTCGGCGTTGTCAAGGAGGTTGGCGTCTCTGTTGATCGGCACGGTGTTCTTGGGGGGGGACTTTAATTCGGTGGTAGATGTGGATTTAGATCGCTCCCATCCCCTGCTGGATCAGTCGGTGGTGTGCAGGGTGGCCAAGGCCCGGAGGGCCTGGCAAGAGCAATGGGGCCTCCTGGACGCCTGGCGTACGCACCATCCCACCGACCGGGACTACTCGTTTTACTCCGCGCCTCATGATCTCCACGTCCGCCTTGACACCATTCTCTGTACAGCTGGGGCCCACGAACTAGCACGCAGTAGCGAATACTTGGCGAGGACCATCTCAGATCACAATCCGTGTTTACTCACGGTCCTCTGGTCTAGACAGCGGCAGCCGATGCCCACATGGCGGCTGAATCCGTTGATGCTGGAAGACCCGGTATTTCGCACGGAGTTGCAGGAATGCCTTGAGCGCTATTTTCGGGAGAACGCGGGCACCGCAACTGCCAGAGCGATCGAATGGGATGCCTTCAAGGTAGTGGTATGAGGCGTGTGCATTTCATCCTCGGCCGGGGTGCGTAGGACGCTGCTGGCGGACGTGGAGCGGGAGGAGGACTCGCTCCGGCAGGTGGAGAAGGCTAACCACACGGCGGGGAGCGATAGGGAGGAAGTGTTGGCGGCTAGGGAACGAGTAGCCGTACAGGTGGAAAGACTTCGCTGCCATGACTTCCGGGAATATATGGTCCGGGCCCACGCCGAGAGGGATCGGGCCGGATCGTTGCTGGCGTGGCTAGCAAACCTTCAATCTGGGAACACGCCGATTCTGTCCCTGAACACGCCTACCGGGGTGTTGGTTTACTCCCAACGGGAAATTAATAGCCAGTTCCTGGCGTATTACTCGGAGCTGTATCGGAGTAGATTGTCTATGCTCCCGGCGGGTTTGGATGCCTTCTTAGATGAGGCTCGGCTTCCGCAGCTGGAGTCGGAGCAGGGGAATGCCCTGGGTGCTGCTGTTACGCTGGGGGAGATTAGAGCAGCGATTAAACACATGGCCCGGAAGAAGTCGCCGGGGGGCGATGGTCTCCCGGTGGAGTTCTATGCTGCATTCCTTGACCTTCTGACACCTCAGTTGTTACAGGTCTATGGAGAGGCATGGGAACTGGGCAGGCTGCCGGAGTCGACGAGGGAGGCGATTATTGTGCCGTTGTTGAAGAAAGGCGGCCAACCCACGGCAAGAACGGCGTACCGTCCACTCTCGATGCTCACCGTGGACTATAAAGTGCTGAGCAGGATTCTGGCCACGCGACTGTCGGCCCATATGTGCACTCTCGTCCATCCGGACCAGGCGGGCTTTATCCCCACGCGGAGCACCTCGGCGTGTATACGGCGCTTGATACGGGTCATGGACGTTGAGGGGGAGGGCCCTCCGGACGCGGCTGCCCTCTCGGTGGACATCGAAAAGGCGTTCGATAGTGTGGAGTGGCCGTATCTGTTCGGCGTGCTTCGTCGGTTCGGGTTGGGGGACGGCTTCGTCCGTTGGACGCAGCTGTTACATACTTCTGCTACTGTTAGGGTTCGCATGGGCCGCACGATATCCGCGGCTTGTGCAGTGACGAGGGGTACTAGGCAGGGTTGCTCCCTGTCCCCGCTCCTATTCGCATTGGCGATTGAGCCTCTGGCGGCGCGGGCGCGACAGGGGCGGCATTACGAGGGAGTGCTGTTGCGTGGTGTTCTGCACCATATTTCTCTGTATGCCGACGACCTCCTGTTGTATCTGGCTGATGTGGAGACTTCGGTGCGGGGGGCGCGGGCCTTGCTCCGAGAGTTTGGTGAACTGTTGGGGCTGCGTGTTAACTGGTCCAAGACCTGCCTGTTCCCTCTGACCCCCCGGTGTGCACGGCCCACAGAGCTTGAGGAACTGCGTTGGGAACCGGAGTGTCTGCCGTATCTCGGGGTTCACATTTATCATACCCATTCGTCCCTGTACGAGGGGAATGTGGGCAGAGCCCTGAGAGGCGTCAGAGGCAATATTGGATTCTGGCGCACCCTTCCCTTGTCTGTGGCTGGACGAATAGCATTACTGAAGATGGTGGTCCTCCCGCGCTTGCTTTATTTTTTCTGCACTCTGCTGGTGTGTATTCCGCTCTCTTTTTTTCGGATATTGCGGTCGATGGTGATAGGATTTATATGGGGCTCTGGTAGGAGGCGCGTAGCTTTCTCCACCCTGCTCAGATCGCGGGAAGAGGGAGGCCTAGCTGTGCCGGATTTTGAATGGTACTATCTGGCGGCGCTACTACAGTGGCTCACGCAGGCTGTGGCGCGGGAGTTTAGGGGCCCGGACGGGTCGCAGGGCAGAATTATACAGCGTCACGTTCTATCTTTCATACTGCTTCAGCAGGGACTCCGACTGGACCAGCTGTCTCTAGAGGAACGCACCCTCCGCCACTGCTGGCTTCGTAGTCAGAAGTGGGCAGGTATCCACGTTCCTTATGCGCCGGAGATCCCCTTGGGCATGTGTACAGCCCTCCCGCACGGCGGGGACTGGTCGGGGCTGGCTACTTGGGAGGACCGTGGGGTCCACATGGTAGGAGACTTGTACAGGGATGGCGTCTTGTTGTCTTTTTCCGACCTGCAGGAGACATTTGATTTGCCGAGAGGCGACTTCCTACTCCACGCGGCTTTGGTCACAGCGCTCCAGAGACGCTGGAGGAAGGGTTTGGCGGAACTTCCCACGTCGTTGGGCTGCCAATATGTCATGATGGCGGCTGGCACCTTCAAAGCTATTACTTGTTTATATAGGAGATTGGCGCTAGATGGCCCCCCTCCACTGGATAGGCTGCGGGAACGCTGGGAAACCGATCTGGGCCGGCAGATATCGGAGACGACTTGGCCCCAAATTGTGCGCCGGGCCTGGAAGGGCACGCGCAATGTTCGGTTCCAACTGGTCCAATACTACACTCTACATAGGGCATATTGGACGCCGGCCCAGATCCAGCGTGTTTTCGGTGGGGCGCATTCGGCATGTCCTCGCTGTAACGCGGAGGGTGCTGACTTTGGGCACATGTTCTGGCTGGGCTGATGTTGTGACTTGTCTGAATGAGATTACGGGACGCCAAGTTGAAACAGATATGGGAAACTTGCCTTCTACTCTGGTTCCCGCACACCCCGACCACGAAGGTTACCAGTAAATTTTTCGATTTGGGGTTGATCCTGGCCAAGAGGGAGCTCACTCTGCACTGGAAATCTAGGGGGGGTCCCAGCTTCCTGAGATGGCGGGGGTGCTTTCAGAAATGGGCGTCTAGTTAAGGGACGCTCCGCTTACAATTAGCCAACCGCGCCGCTAATGATAAAGCGCTAGAAACAGCCAGGGCGTGGAGCGTGCTAGTGGTAGAATTACAATCATTGTCAGAAGTTGCAGAGGGCAGTGAGGCGGAGGCCCCTGCGAGTCAGGAGGTTGTGACGGAAGTGGGGAGGGCGGGGACACCTGCTGGGGAAATTGCACACTAGTCCTACATGCCCATTAACAGCCGAGGAACTGAATGGCCGCGTCGAGAGTTGTACCAGTTGGACTGAGTTACATGCACTGGTCTGCGTAGTATTTAGACCCCATATAGGCTGGGGAGTTACTGTTCAAGTCATAGGAGGAGACACCTGCTGTTTCATGCGGATTTATGTTGCACCGCAAGAGTAATGAACGTAGCACACTGACATGGGGGGGGGGGGTAGAGGGGGTGGGGGGAGCGGGAGGGGTAGGGCACTGACATGTGGGGCGAATAATAGAACTATTGATATGTAACGTGAAACTGGAGAACCCACTGTCATTTGTGTGTATGTTGATGTGTAAAATCAATAAAAATGTGTTTTAAAAAAAAAAACGATGATCTGGAACTTATAAAGCACACAGCTGCTCCAAGGAGTATCCCGGCACTAAAACTTTTGAGTCAGAGTATCCGAAAGTTATCCCAAAGTTATCCCTTGCACCTTTTCCTTAACTAGATCTGAAGATAAGGACCTACTCTGTAATTGGAGCTTGTTCCATGCAATGGTAGCAAGTAAAGAAAACAAGCGACAGTCCCTTCTGACCTGCCACAACCCTGGGAACCAAGGCCTCTTGAGTCAAGGGCAACGCTCGCACAGAAACCTAATGATAAACTCACAGCTTCCAAATATTGATGTTCATCACAAAAAAAGGCCATATGAATCAATACACAAGACTTGTTTAAAAAAATCTTTTATTGGTTATTCAATATCAGCAAACATTTTCTACATATCATATACTAAAAGAGCACGGAACAATCATGAATACTAACTTTGTTCCACCTGTTCCCCACCCCCTTTGAACAGCTCAGGCATGGTAGTAAAGATATACATATCATAACTAAAGGTGTATGTGACATTGTCAAATCTCGATATTCGAATTATCATCTTGCAACCTGTCCATCTTCATCCCTGGCAAATATAGACATGTGTGAGTTGGAATAGAAAGAGCCATACCACTTTTGTGCACCAGCCCTGTCATTCATATATTCTTATGTTCCCCATCTGACCACATCTCGTCTGCTTGCATCTCCAGGAGCATCTGTCTCCATGCCATGATATCATCTTAAAGCTGATCATCCTTACGTACAGTTTTCCTTTGAACCTCTTCAGCCACTGCCCATTCAGACATGTCTCTCACCCATCCAGTGTATCTGGGCAGGTGTCATTTCATCCACCTGATGGCTATTCAACGCTTGGCTAGGACCACCCCCAACATTGGGAATTTGCAGATACGTTTTTTCTTTGCGGGGGTCAGGAAGTAAACCCAGCAGTACCTCTCTGGGTCCCCACTATCTCCCATCCAGTGGCCCGTTTTAAGCTTTGGAGGGCCTCCCTCCAAGTAAGGTATAATTTCTGTGCAGCGCAATTGTGTAGGAAATTAGCTTCCAGCGCTCCACAATTCGAGCACTGATCCGACCTCATAGGGTAAATAGTATGAAGGGTTTTAAGGGTGAGGTACAATCAATACAAGAGATTTATGAAGAATATGCTTCTTTACTGGTAACCAGTGAAGAGATCTCAAAGGTGTTACAGATGTTCTGAACGGAAATTTTTTAACGAGCCAGGCAGTAGCATTCTGAACAGTCTGCAGTTCAGTATGTCCATTTCGAGAACATTAGCATAGTCTAGCCTAGATGTAATTAAGGCATGGACAACTATTTTCCAAGCAGCCAACGGGAGAAAAATGTCTTTAATACATGAAGCGGACAAAAGCAGGTTCCCACTATGGAGGACACTCGTGTTTGATTGGTTCAGATGCTCCGTCCATCACCACCCCCTTTTGTACCGCTTTGGCCGCCATAAGTGTGGCAGGATATGCTCAGACGTGAGTCCCTTGCTCACTTTGCCACTGGATTCAAGCAAGCCGGGCTGAAGACGGCTGTAATGCCAGAAACCGGTCCTCGGAAGCTTGTTTCCGGTCCAGGGAAGGCATGGCTTGGCAGTTCGGGCTGGACTGTTCCCATGAGGCACAGGGTCAGACTTATTTGCATATAGCCATGTCTGAACTGGGGTGGCAGAGTGGGCTAAAGAACGGTGATGGATCAAACCCAGATCTTTTGACTGGGTGCGAGTGTTTGATTGGTTCAGATGCTCCGTCCATCACCACCCCCTTTTGTACCGCTTTGGCCGCCATAAGTGTGGCAGGGTATGCTCAGACGTGAGTCCCTTGCTCACTTTGCCACTGGATTCAAGCAAGCCGGGCTGAAGACGGCTGTAATGCCAGAAACCGGTCCTTGGAAGCTTGTTTCCGGTCCAGGGAAGGCATGGCTTGGCAGTTCGGGCTGGACTGTTCCCATGAGGCACAGGGTCAGACTGATTTGCATATAGCCATGTCTGAACTGGGGTGGCAGAGTGGGCTAAAGAACGGCGATGGATCAAACCCAGATCTTTTGACTGGGTGTGAGTGTTTGATTGGTTCAGATGCTCCGTCCATCACCACCCCCTATTGTACCTTTCTGAGGTATTCTGCACATTGTCACTTTAAAATTAATGCAAGCCCTTACTTCCCTATCTCGGCGGCTTTGAGTGCTGATTGGCTGCCCAAGGGCCAATCAGACGCGACGGGAGGTGCCTGTTGTTGCACACCGTCTATTTCAATCTCATCTAATGCAGACGCGCCACTGGTTGGCCAAAGGCAAGCCCGTCTGCGCCGGGCCGCTGCTAGCTGCCTGCCACTCTGCTCAGAATTTGGGGGACAGGCTGACTTGATACTAATTGCCTTAGCTGTCCAAAGCATTCCTAGACTCTGGAGGCGAAATCTTTCCGGTGTGACCAATGCTCCTTAGCTTATCAGGCGGACAGGAGTGGGTCCTTACCTCCTGAGTCAACTGAATTCAGATTCCTCAGTTTAAATTGCCAGTCTCTTGCATAACATCACGCAGAGATCAGTGACTTGCTAACAGAGGAACGTCCTGATGGCCTATACTTAACTGAGACCTGGTTAAACCAGGACTCTGGTGCAGTGGCCTGGTTGGCGCTTCCTCCAGGCTATACTATGTATCAAATTAACCGCCCTATCAAGAGAGGTGGCGGTATTGCGCTAATCTTGAAAGAACCCTTTTCCTGTAGTTTCACGAAGGAGGAGATCCCCGAGTGTGAAAGTGCTTCTTTCCAAATTTCTCTTAACCACAACTTTACAGTTTCACGGCTGCTTATTTATCGGCCTCCAGGGCCATCAAAAAATTTGAGGGAAGCCTTAGTGGACAAAGTTACTCTACTCGCGACTTAAGTGGCTAATTTCACCATTTTGGGCGATTTCAACCTTCATTTAGAAGAGTGATAAGCTAGAGATTGCTTTTTTTTGGCCGATTTGGAGGCCTGTCAACTGGTGCAATACGCGGCAGCTAGTACTCACTCTGCAGGGCATTTGCTGGACCCCATCTTTTCTAATCTGGGTGCTGTAACCGTCTCACCCTCGGTCCCTTTGGTCTGGACTGACCATTTTCTGGTCCCTTTTTCCCTTCGGCTGCCTGGGAAATTGGCGCCATGCCGGTCACAGTCTGTGATGAAGCGTCCTTGACATAAATGGGACGTTAGTCAATTTTCTGACCTGTTGTTAAAATCCAAACCTGAGTTTCTCCCAAGCATAGTGGCTTTGAACTCTCTCTTTCAGGATTGGCTGACACAGGCCTTAGAACCATGCATCCCTGAGAAATGCTGTTCAAGGAAAAAACTTGGCCCTTCTAATCCATGGTTTACTGAATCCCTGGTGGAAGCAAAAAAAGCCTGTCATCGATTGGAACGATCATGGAGGCCTGACTATGATACTGAAGCCAAAAACATATATCGGAAATCCATTAAATCGTATCATGGGCTGATTCGGAAAGCCAGAGCGGAACACATTGCCACTAAAATTCTGGAAAGTAATAACCCTCCCAAAATGATATTTTCCCTACTTAAAAACATGCAACATGCCAACGAAAAAGTTGATCCCCCAATTTCCTCTAACATTTAATGTAAGAAACGCTCAGATTTCTTTGTGCGCAAGGTAGAAACTATCTATAACAACTTGCCTACGGTTTGCCTCCCTGAAGCCATCTTTAATATCAACCAAATATCCATGCCGGAAGACAGGCTAAACCTTGCTAAGTCAACATGGTGCTCTTTTCCCCCACGCTCCCTCTCTGAAATTGAATCTCTCTGTTTTAAAATCAAATCAGGCTCTCCAGCTGACCCTCTGAGACCTGATCAGCTTCGGCAAGTCCTCAAGTCTATCTCTCCAGCGAGCAGGGAATTGGTTAATTTATCACCATCTTCTGCACTATTGCAGGCAACCTGGAAGCATGCAAAAGTTATACCTCTTTTAAAAAAGCCGTCCTTGGAGCCGTCGGACCCGAGCAATTTCCGTCCGACCTCCCAGCTTCCTTTTTTAGCTAAGGTTACCGAGTCATATGTTAACTAAGTCTTGGCTGAATTTGTAGAGCACAACAAAACTCTTGACCCCTCTCAAAACGGCTTTCGTCCTCGTCACAGCACCGAATCAGCGCTGTTAGCTGTAACCAAGGACATCCGGTGTAGCCTAGATGTTGGGAACTCCGCGGCCTTAATTCTTTTGGATTTAAGTGCTGCGTTCGACACTGTTTCCCATGAGATTCTTCTAGGCAGACTACATGATATCGGGGTCCGGGATCTGGTCTTGGCCTGGTTTAAGTCCTTCTTGGAAGGTAGAACAATTCAAGTGGTGGTGCCACCGTATCACTCACAGATACGGGCTATTAAACATGGGTTACCTCAGGGCTCCATTCTGAGCCCTGCGCTTTTTAATATAGCTCTGCTGGCAAAAACTAGAGGGCTGTCATTGGTTTCTTACGCCGATGACACCCAGCTAGTCATCTCGTTCTCAAGAAACTGCCAAGAAAAACTTTTTAAATTTAAAGAGCACCTCGTAGCCATCTCTGACTGGATGGCAGCAAATTGTTTACAGCTGAATGCGGCCAAGTCAGGAATTCTAGTCATGAAGAGAGACCGCGCACTTTGGTACGAACAGTGGTGGCCTGACAAACTAAAACCTGCGCCCCTGCCAGAAAAGGCAGTAAAAAATCTAGGCTTTTGGATTGACAGTGAACTTTCTTTCGATGCGCAATCCAAGACCCTAGCGGGACCCTGCTTTGGTCTCCTAAGAGGGCTGAGACCTTTACTTGGCTATTTTGCACCAAAAGTCCGGCAAACCATTCTTCAGGCCACAATTGTATTGAGGTTGGACTATGGCAACTCCCTCTATCTAGGCGCCAACAAATCCTGTATTGCTCGCCTCCAAAGAATCCAGAATGCGGTGGCTCGCGCCTTGCTAGCACTGCTTAAATCATGTTTGGTTGCTCACCTTTTGCCTAAACTGCGCTGGCTGCCGATAGCGAAAATAATTAATTTTAAGTCTTTGTGTGTGGCCCACAAAATCTTGACTCGTCCAGGATCTCCAATTTTGGCGAATCTGCTAGTCCAATATGTACCGAATCGCCCTCTGAGATCGGCTAACTCTGGCTCGCTTTGTACTCCCCGTTTTCACAGAGCAGGCGGTCGCTCCTTCAAAGTCCAGGTGGCGCGCCTTTGGAACTCTTACAATCCCTATTAGAGGACTTCAGAACCACTTGGCCATTCGAAAGGCTTTAAAGACCTGGCTCTTTCCAGCGTAGGAGGCTCTCCATCCTCCGTGTGGTCTCAGCCCTTGCTTAGGTAGTGCTGGGACACCCCGTCACTGGGGCAGCTATGCGCTTTACAAAACTTAAAATAAATAAATAAATAGTTCATTGAAGCTTCTCAACACATTATTTTGATCTTTCCTCATACGGACAAAATAGAATCTATAAGATGGAACTCTTCCATTTCTCATCAATTACTCAGACTTCCTTGTGGTAGTTCCAAAGCCATGTGTCCTTGGCTATCCATATAATCCTTGTTGCCCATCTGAACAAGTAAGCTACATATTTAATCTGATAAAGAGGATAGTTTTAAAAAAAAATGTTATTGTGGTAGTGCTTTCATAGTGACTTGAGCAACATTAAGACCCACGGACTATTGTCTGCTCAACAAATGACACCTTCTATACTCCTCTGGAGTTGAAAAGCATTTTCTGGTAGCTATAGTAATTTCTTCCTCTGCAGCAGGTAAAAGTAGTCCAGTGCTCATAGCAAAGTTTTATCTTAACAAACGGAATGGAATAAAGTTGAATTCCCTGTATCTGTTGGTTGTTCCAGCTTTGAAAATGGATAAATCAAAATCGCGTTCTCCCCAGCGTTTTTCTCCTGGAAAGGAAAAGTAACATTTAAGCTCATTCCCCATGCACATTGTATTAGCTGGATAATCAATGAGAAATTTCTTCATTTAATCTTTAACAAATGGGGGTTTGTTCAGATCAATCGGTTTGTGTTAGTAAAAAATACCAATGTCCGCAAACATTTGCCACTGGTAGCAGGAAAGAACATGATAGAAGATGATCTTCATATGCCCCGTGGGGAAAATTCTTCTGTGCTTTTTCACCTACTCTGTTGGGCCACATAACTATGTGAAATATGCAGACTTTCAGTAGCCTAGAGATTCATGATAGTCCCATTTTAATAAATAAACCATTTATACCAGTGGCTTCTTGTAGTCTTGATCTTTGTCTTGGAGATCTGCCTTCTTAGTTGCAATCACTTATGTATGAAAGATTGGGGAGGCCCAAGACCTTTCCTTCAAATATTGTATCATGTGTTTTCAGCTGAGGAAACTGTCCTGAATTTGGATTTTTCCATGCCTCAATTTTTATTTGGAGTTAATATCTAATTTGAGGATGTCACAACAAGTTTTATTTTTATTTTTTATCCCACATGGTTATATTTCTCAAAAAAGCTGGACAAGCTGTGATGGTAAGCTAAATAGTCTCGTGCATATTTAAGGCTTGCAAAGTGAGAGTAATCTAACCTCTTCTGAAATGTCATTTCACCAGTGATGAGGCTAATCTGTGGCTTTTATTTTTAGAACCATACTGCTAAAATGTGAAGGACCTCTAGCTTGGCTACTCCACGTGTATTTCTTAAATCCTACACTCTAAATGCATCTGTAAGTGAAGAGGCAACTTTTGGCTAGGAGTCTCTCCACAAGCTCTATGTAGGAGGTCTGGCATAACATGTTTTCCT
Source organism: Lissotriton helveticus (assembly GCF_964261635.1). Lineage (NCBI taxonomy): Eukaryota > Metazoa > Chordata > Amphibia > Caudata > Salamandridae > Lissotriton > Lissotriton helveticus. The sequence continues at coordinate 1,261,070,338 of NC_136068.1, read as the reverse complement.
ACTCTCCCCAAGATATTTCTTACTGTGGATTCTGAATTCGAAACATTTGGTAATAATGGAGAAGCAGAATGACAGTAAGTTAAAACTACTTTCCTAGTGATTTGGGTACTGTGTACTTCAGTACTCCTATCCAGAGTTTAGAATGTGCTATTCTACAACTAATCTGGCTAAATAACCTGTGGAATCTAGGCTAGGTTGTGTGGTGATGGATCTGTAGAGGGTTTTGATGCCTGTGGGAAGTGAGACACTGACAAAGATGTAGAGTAGTTCCCCGTATGAAAATGATTGTCCTACCTACATTTCTGTACCCATTTCTTAACATCCCCTTCTCCCCAGGCCGTCACTTTTCCCCCCCAAGCACTTTCAACACAATACAGCTGGCTAGAGCAAATAAGCAAACTTGTTTGCAGTGTGACGTCCTCAAACGGCCTTTCTCAAAAGGGGGTTTTGAAGCTCCAGATAGTAAACTATATTACCTGTTCGCTCAGGCACATTATGCCCTCCTTTGGTGTAAACCCACCCCATACATACCACATCCTGGAAATTAAGCAAGGTTATATGGCCCATATACCTTCCTACTTCTACTTAGGATCAAAGTTGACTGCTTCCCAGTGCACAGAGCCTACAGTCGCGTGTGGAATGTTAAGACTTCAAGTAGCATGATGCAAATGACAAAAAACTAGATAAACCAACACTTTATACTCCACATGTACCCCTGCCTTATCACCCATCAACTTCCAGTTACACACGAAGCAACATTCAGAGAAATGTTGCAGGGATAGGGGGTTCGCATATAACGTGATCTTTATTGTGAGGGGACCTTTCTCACTAGAGAAGTATTGTTCGAGGGGAAGGATTCAATCCCACTGGAAATATTCCTATACATAAACATTCAACACAATGTCAAAGCTGCTATGCTGAGACTTCCCCATAAAGCCCTGACTATGGACACACTACATACCTTATCCAAAACTGCGTATCCCAAACATCTTGTATCTGTCTTATACGGAGACACATGAATATACCCAAATGGGAATTAAAACTGGGCACTTCCATTACGGAAAAACAGTGACAATATTGTTGTGCACAGACAGGACGGAATGCCACTAGCCGCAGACTATTCATAATACATTATAAATGTGTGCATAGCATCTATTACATGCCTGTGAGATTACACCATTTTCACCTAAGCACGGATGATCACTGTACGTGATGTGGGCAGAGGGAGCCCATTTTCTCCATCTAGCCTGGTCCTGTACCCCTATTCAAGCACACTGGTAGGAGGAGATAAAAACAGCACTTTCTATTATGATAGGCTAAAATATCACCCTTACCCCATTCCCCGCACTCCTGGGTTACGTTGCAGGGCTAGAGCAGGGCAACTGAAGGTATGTGGCGCTAAGCCTTTTGCTGGCTAAATGATGAGTCTCCTGTAGAGGAGTACGGGGATTGGGCACCTACATTGAAATACTGGCTAAACTGTCTAATCTACTATCAGCACCAAATTACCACATATGCGGAGTTGTTGCCCCAGAGCTCTGGCTCTAGAGACTTATGGGTCCTTGTGCAAGTCTACCTACTCCCCCAAATGTGAGATACTGCAGATGAGGTTGAGCCTACTATATCACCACTCCCCATGCTGCCTAGGGGATATACCCATCAGTGTCACTTATGCTGAATCCTCATATGCTTTCACTTGACCGTCCCGAGGGTTCTTCGCCTGCGAGCTGAGGATGGCAGACGATTTTGCCAACCCTTTGTCATTTAATGAGTACAGTGTCATATGGGATGGGACATGCTTACACATCTTATTTTCATGAATTTGATTATATATGATTCCATATTACCACCTACTGTAAAATAATGTGAAACCGTTGTGGGTATGATGCACTAGATCTTTTTTAACAACCAAAGATTGCACATTTGGCTATAATTGACGTGGTTTCTTGTATTATCACACGTATGGCAAATTGTCTTAAAAACATTAATCAAGAAATTTTAAGTATCACCTCTCCCTTTGAGTACCCTTTGCCCTGATAGCGGCTTTCTTGTCATTCCCAAGCCATTGTGAGCAAGTGGGGGTGGGAGGCAGAACTAAGAGCATAGGACTTGCAATGAACCTATATTTTCTATTTTATTAGTGATGTTGTAGAACACTGCCACCAGCAGATTTCCCCATCTCAAAAGATCTGATCTCTCTTTCTCCCTTCTATGCATGGCATTTTCCTCTTAGCGGCACTTGATGTTCCTCTGCAGAGCACCTGGTGATCTCAACAGTAGCTAATGTGTGGCCTCCAACCGTTTCTATAGTGAGAGCTACTTCTGATGAAAATAATCTCAAGCTACCAATGACTTTGATCATCAGTAGTGACCACATCAAATACGAACACAATAGTGACCACACCTTTCAGGGTCATGGTAGCAATCAACCACGTGTATATCACAGATTAACCTTTATTAACCTTTATACTTTCTGTCACAACATTGTTGTTGTCAATATTCTGAATACCTTTATATATTATGATAGAACACCGATCACCCCAAAGCAGGACTTTATCAATATAAAAAGACCTCCATGTGACTAATGAAACAGCCACAGCAACAAGTGTCCACTAGCACAAAAGAAATACAAAAAGCTATACATCTCCTAAACAAACATTATCATTCAAAGAACAGCTTTAAATGTAAACATGTTTGGATTTTCATTCCTTTTTTCAAACATCAGCATACATCTCTCTGAAATTAAACAATTTTCTATCAAATTCACCATTTTCATTTGAAGAAAAATACTCCAAGAACATCTTACGTTTTCACATACTGTATGACCGATAGTGGGGCTTGCAAAATTGCAAATCTTCATGTGACTTTGTAAATAGATGAGACGGATGATTATATTTCAAGACCTGGCGCTTGTTATTGTGTTCAGTCTGGAGGTGTATACTGCTTCCTTCTTTAATATGGCTAGACTCTGATTTGCACACTTTGCTGGCCTGCACCTCAGGGACCTGCTTCCAGGGTACTGGCGAGCTACTAGTAGCTCTCGAGTTACCTGTTGGGGCACCCTGCTTCTACTCACGTTGTATCTTCTGAAGTCTTATAACTTTGTCAACTTAGTTTAGTCTGTTTGCCTAACAAACTGTGTGTGTTGCTTTTCACTCTTCCAGATTTGGATTTATTCGGGGATCCAGTTCCTAGCACAAAGCCAAAATCAGATGCCTTTGATCTGTCTGAGTTTGGCTCCGCCCTTGGGGAGCCAAAGGAAAAGACCAGGTGTAGGACTCCGGAATCATTCTTGGACCCTTCTGCCTCTTCGTTGGTGAATTTGGATGCCCTGCTCTCCACCCCGGCCCAGAGTGCATTGAGCCGAAATCCCTTCTTATTAAGCGGTAAGTGACAGAAGTGCTTTGTTCTGTGCAATAGGCTGCAGATGAAGACTGGTGACATTTGATGAGCCAGATAAGGGTGTAGTAATTCCATAAATGTTTGTTTTACCCTTTCGCTGCAGGTCTAAGTGCTCCATCACCAACAAACCCCTTTCAGGTCACTGACCAAATGAAGCCCACTCTTAACCAGATGCGAAACGTTTCACCTGTGCCCGGCATCTCCACTGGAACACACTTAAACTCAACAAGGACTGTATCGCCAGTGCCTGGCATCTCCATGGGAACAACTCTAACCCCAACAAGAACCATCTCTCCTGTACCGGGCATTGCCATGGGGACAAATCTTACCCCAATGAGGACAGTGTCACCGGTGCCTGGCATCTCCATGGGAACATCCTTGAACTCAATGACTTACAGTACTTCTCTCCCTCTTCCGCTCAGCAGTCTCCCTACTGCCATGGTTCTGCCTTCTTCCATGAGTGCCTACCAACATGGACAGGGAACAGCTTTTCAACAGATGCCTGGCACTATCGCCCAACCTCTGCTACCATTCTCTAGCTCTCTCCCTTCATCCTCATCTTCATCCCAAACTGGGAATAACCCATTTCTTTGATGTGCTCCAGTGGGAGGTCCATTCCAGTGCTCTGCAAGCTTCACCTGTGTAAGGGGGAGGGCTTCTGAGAATAGTGCCTTAGAAAGTAGGCATTCTGAAATATGTAATTTAGTCTCACATTCTCCCTTAAACTATTAAATATGGTTGCTTGATGTTACAGAGAGACAGTATGCCCTCCATATGAATTCTGGTCACTTGATCTGTACAATCCTCTTGCATCTTGTGTGGGTTTGCACACGTCCTGTGGAATTTTCATTCATGTGTGTTTGCACATATTCCGTAGAATCTTCTCATATTTGTACGTTTGCACCTTCCATATGCAATGTTCCTACTTCCAGTGTTTGCACGCATGTTGTGAGTCCTCTCTCACACAATACAGTCCTGTAAGAGTTTGAAAAGTACTCAGTGAATGCTCGTTCTGGTTCTTTATGGGTTTGCTGTTGATTTGGATGATTCGTGGAGGACCAATATGTCTTTACTGAATTTGGCAAGTTAGAGAATCAAATTGCCCCACCACTCTGCAAAACTATTTGAATTCTTGCTGGCCTAATCGCAAGCCTAGCAGATGAAGCAGAGGGGATATCAAGAATTAAATTCTCGGTAGCAAACTACAGGACCTAACACAATTATCACTCTCACTGCCACTAGCTGCCATCTGTAAAGCATCAATATACACAGGGTTACGTTAGTGCTGACTTAAACGAAGAAGGCCTACTTAACCATGTAAGTTTCTGTTACTCTGACGCACTTAATGCTTGCTTTCACACGTGACTCATTCCTTTAAAAGGGCAGTAGCTTGATTGATCATGGGTTGGGTATTCTATTTGCACTGATTGGACCATAAGTTCCTGACACTGCAGGAGCGGAAGTTGCAGGATGGCTGAAATGCTGCATTCAGTTTGGGTGACAGGACTGCCCTGGCTCTGCTGTACTGATGTAGTAAAATACAGAGCAGTTCCTGCACTACCATATATCCGTGTTAACACTTCTTAAAAAAAGCAAGGTTTTGCTTCTGTGCTCTGGGATTCCTAAAGGAGAAGGGCAAGATAAAAATTAATAAAAATTATTATAATGTGGCATGGTAGCAGTGTTGGTTATTTTTTATTTAAAAAAACTGTCTAGCATGTGTTCCAGAGTCTCCTCACAGGTGTCATCGTTGCTATGGAATATAAAGGCTACATTCTTCATCAGCACTGTTAAGTTATTACCCAGTTGTGTCTTTTTATTGGTAGATACCTCAGTTAAGACTATTCTGATCTTCATGGAGAGTCCTAAACATAAGAATAATTCCCAGCTGCTTGTGGGGACCCAGGAGCACTTTAAATCCTATTATATATTTCAAAGATGATTAAGAGTTCAGAATGTAAAATCTAACAAGCATGCCCCCAACCCCTATTGAAGACCAAACTGGTCTCTAAAGGAAGTGGCATTGCAGTTGCCTTCTATAGTCTTCTTTTCCAGCTCATCATGAGAGTGATTGTTCGTGCCTAGAAAGCATGTTAAAGCTTTTGCTGGCTATTTTGTCATTTCTTTCTAGTCAGAATTTCTTAAACTGTTCATGAAGTGCCCTTCATGCAGAAGGAAAAAGGTTTCATATGACACCCTTTAGTTCTCTGATGTGTGCTTCCCTGCTTCTCATTCTGCCACTGGATGTACGTACACTTGTTTCAGGAATGTTGAAAACGATCTGAAAGTCGGCGACAGCATCAGGATAAAAGTAAAATTGGAAGACTTCGGAGGCAAGGGCAAGAAAGGTGAAAGGGTCTCCTGGAAAACAATTGCTTCTACAGTGATGCAGCCATTAGTACCATAGGATTCTTGTAAAAGGAAATCCAGGTAAGAAGAAATAAAGAACCATGGTCAGTACTCTTGGATGTGGGATCAGTGGCGGATGGTGACATTTGAAAGTGGTGAGGCATCAAAGTTTGGGATAAGTGACCTGTGGTGAGCGAGCATAGCAAACGAGCTTTACTGTCAAAAGGGTGGCTCGAGGGGGTTCACCCCCGATAATGTTTTTTAAAAGAGTGGGCAAATGGTGCATTTTCAAGCAAATTTGAGAAAGCAAGAAGGTTCCTAAGGAAATTGTGAAAGTATAGTTATGACATCAATCAATAGAGATTTCATATTACAGTGATGTAGCTAGATGCTTATTCAGTATAACTACAGAACTTCACAACAGATTGTATTATTGCTGCTGCTCTTTGGGAGGATAATAGATGTTTGGGCACTATGGGAAGTTACTAGAAGCTGGGCCCCTATGGGAGGATACTAGAAGCTGGGGCCCCACATAGAAGCATAATTTTTGAGCTACGGACCTTATGGGAGGATAATAGCAGCTGGGGCCCTATGGGAGAATAATACGAGGTGGAGACCTTATAGGAGGCTAATAACAGCTGGGAGCTGAGGCCCTTATGGGGGCATAAAAGGAGCTGGAGACACTATGGAATACTAATAATAGGTGCGGGCCTTATGGGAAGATAACAGCTGGGACCCTATTGAGGGATAATAGGAGCTGGGGACCTTATAGGAGGAGAATTAGAGTAGAGGCCCTATGGGAGGGAAAAGGAAGCTAGGGAGTGCTGTATATCTGTCTTTTACAGCACTTCACTCACCTTAAACTGAAAAACTCCTTAACCACGCACATCGTAATCTTCTTGTCGGATGGCTAGCTATTCCTTAAAATCTCGCTTGATGTAAGCTTTAGCAGTGACAAAAATTTCTGGAATGCCTATTTCCAAATCACATTTGATAAAGATTCAAACAATAACGTAGTACTGGGGTAATTAACTAACACTAGCAAATACCTGCACCCTACCTAAATTTGGAAAAAGACCCATAATGTCTAGAATTAGCTTAAATCATAACCTACTCTAGAAGGATCCTAGGCTAAAGTATTTAGTTTTTAATGCATTCTGTAGTTCTACATCAAGCATTTGACGATGCAGGAAGTCAGAACCTCAACATATCCAGTCTATTAAATGAAAGGCACTTTGTTTTTGTAGAACTTGCATTCTGAATGCGTTTAAAAACAGAATGAAAGAAAGATCGGTAAAATAAAATATATACAAATTAAAACTTTCCTTTCGGCGGGATGGTAAGATGAGGCCAGGGTTGGTGTGCTGCCTGCCACTGCAATAGGGTGTCCGATGATGATTCCCAATAACACTGCACATAGAGAGGAAAGTGAAAGTGGAAACTCCATTCTGGCTGCAATGCTATGAAGCAGAATACACAGAGCAGAAGCATGCACATTGTACTCAGTTTACAGCGTGCTGCGTGAGACTCTACGTCACAGGGTCATGAGTTGAATCTCATGACTGGCAGTCACGTCATATTAGATAAAACATATTTTATGTTTACAAAATGGCACATTACTACAATAATCATAACCCAATACAACATGCTTTGATTATTGTAGTATGTTGCTTAGGTTGTAGGAAAAAAAGAACCCCTCCCGTTCCCATATCATCATAGAGATGGGTGGGTCAGTTTAGTTTGATGACCCCATTCACTAATGACTTGGGAAAGGGTGAATCATCATGTTGCAGATTAAACTCTACCCGCCCGGGGCTGCATTAAAATATGACGCTGCCTCACGTCATTTGTGGGAGGTCTCCAAGGACCTCCAAACATTGAATTGCAGGGGTGGCACCAAGTCAGCCCATATTTCTTAAGGCTATTAAGAAATTCTGAAACATGGGCATGAACGCATGTCTCTCAAGAATCCTGGTTGCCTCACCTGTCTGACGCCCTTGCGTCCTCTATCACTATCAGGCAGGTAGCAGAGCAGGATTCAGAATCAGATCGCATCCGCATTTCTTTTACAATGCTAAGAAGCTCCCACTGATGTTACTTAGCATTCGAAAAGAAATATGGATGCTGGTAATTGCTATTTCCAATTACCATCGTGGTAATTGCAAATAGCATTACCGGCAGGGCATGCAGGCTTGATCTAAGCAGTGCATAAAGATAGGGTGTGGGGAGCCCCAGCGCCCAAAGAAACCACTGCTTTGTGGGATTCTTTTTGATGTTGTTGCAGAATTATAACCATTGCTCAGCTTCTGGGATATCATTGGAGTCAGGAAGATAATTGACATTGGGGCTGTTGAAGCCACGACTCCAGACATCAAGGGATTTTTGATGTCCAGGCATTCAAATTCGGAGCATCATTCGATACCACACAGATTGGTGTGCAGGGTCTATGCAGAGATGGAGCAGTAAAGACCCAAAGGGTATTGCAAAGACGTGTAACAGTGAAGAGATGCAAGGCTTCATATAATGTAAGTTTTTTTTATTGTTACGGAATTAAAAACGTAAAATATTATACAACAGTGCAATTTCTTAATTAAAAAGACATTGAATTACATCATATCAGGCCATTAGGTCTGAACTCGTAGTGTTTAAAACTAGCCCAAGCTAAGGAAACAGGCTTTATTCTGGATATCGTACAAAATACACATTACATCTAAGGTTATTGTGCAAAATTAAGATAGTTAATTCAGTGTGCAAATATTCGAGGGTTGCTCTGGCTTCATTTGCCAGGAGCATAAAGTGCATTGCGCTCTCTAGAGCTATCACACATGTTTGCTTCTTATGTTGCAGCCTCATACGTCCCTTCTTGGAGAGAGTCTTAAATGCAAAGTGGACAGGGTGAACTTACTCTCCATTGCAAATCTTAGGTGTTCCTGAAATACACCCTCTAGGTCTTCATTGTTTAATCAAAAACAATTTACACATTTTAAAACCCCTATACATAGTTGCCGGGTTTTTGAGTGCGTTTTAGTCTGTGTGGTCCCCAATGCAACAATTGATCTTTGGCCATGTTAAAATTATGAAACTAAGCAATTAAAAAACAAAAGAAATTACTTTGCGTTCAATGAGACCCATATCTCAGTAGTATATCTTGAGTACATCGAAAACATGATTGTTAAAAGAATTTGAACAATCCCCTCTACCTTTCCTGCATTTGTAACTATTTATTTGTTGGAGAAACTTTGTTGTCCTGCAAGAAAGCTGCAGCGATTGGCTGTTTAGCAATGGTCGGCAGGATCTTCTCTGCAGTGACTAGAGAGCCAGAACTAAGAATTGTAGTCTCAGTTGAATAATGGCAGGACATATGCACAGAAAATGTTACTGTCTCTTCCGTACTCCTGCAACAAGGATTGTTCGGCGGGGTTTGTTTCTGTGGTGGAATCTAAACTTTTGAGGAAAAAGCAACCAGTTGAATAAGAAGAAGGGAAGGGAGTGCTGTATTGTTTGAGAAATGTGGTTGACAATATACGGCTGCGGAACCCAGTTGCCGTACGATAAGACCATCCATCCATTTTTTTTCCTTACTGTCGCAGCTTTATCAAGTGACCAAGCTTCTGTTTGACTGATTTGTTGCCGATTTTGTTTTTTAAAGCAGGAAAGCTGCCATGCTTCATTTAGATTAAGGATGGTTAATGCTTGCTGGAGCACCGTTGGCTAGTGATTCTTGCTTCATATAGAGTCTGGAAGAATGGGAAGACTGACTTAAACCATCAAGGCTCCTGCCTCATCAACATCCATTTAGAGCGGGAGAACAGCTTGGCAACCTGGGGAGAAGTCTGCTGGCTCCACCAATGTTCACAACATACTTAGTGGTCCATCTGCTGCATGACCACCAGGTCTTGTTGATTGTAGCCCCCCCCCCCCCCGCCCAAAAAAAGAAACCGGTCAGCTGAGGTTGGGGACGTGGGGCATGACCATAACTGATTTTTAAAGAAATGAGGACTGCTGCACTCCCAATATTCAAGTGTAAGATAGTGTTGAAATTGTTTGTGAATCTAGGGTGCTCGGGATGTTCACCTTCTGTGCCAAAAGGTGCTGAGTAAAATACTATTAGGAGGCCCATATCCTGTGTTAGGTAGGCTCTCGAGCACTCCGTGCAGTAGCTAACTTTCAATCAAAGAAATCGCAAGTGTGTTCAAATATCTGTTAGTCAAATGATGACAACTTTAATTCAGTCAATGCTTTCATCATATTACGTCATATGATACATCATTCAAGATTAAATCTATTAGAAACATCTCTGCAAGTCCATAATCCATGTGTATTATTCCTCAAACTTTAAATAGAGCAACCCCGAGGCGTTTTGAGCCGAAGCTCTTCTTCAGGGGAATTATCTACAAGAAACAAACCAAAACAAGCAATTTGTATATGCTAACCCAGGAGTGGAAACATCATGTCCTTACAAGATAAAATATCCACTATGGCATACTGGAACAATCCGTGAGTGTAAAGTGAAAAAAAAGTTCAAAGACCCAAGGTGTTTGAAACTAGAAAAGTGGGGAAAAATGAGGAACAAGTGTAAACCCGGTGTGCCGGCAGTCAGGGGCTGGAACCTGGAAATGCCCGAACAGTAACAGTGACAAATCAAGTGACAAAAAAGCGTTGTGCAATTATAAACCCAAACATGATACGAATATCAGTGTGCAAGACAGCAGGAACGCTGATGCCGTGTAATCATTCGGAAACTAAGGATGAGTGATGGCGCTAGGTGCTCCAAAAAGTAACCAAGTGTCAATCGGTAAATCACCTTACCCGGGGATTTCTACAGGGTGGGAAAAGCTGAACGTAGTTTACCTAAGAATAGTATGATGAAAGCTGGGGACGCAGCAGAAAGAAGACCAGCTGTGAGAGGGATGCCAGCGTTAGTTCAAAAATCCCGGAGGACGCGGACCATAGTTATCCGGAAAGATGTCATGAAGCTAGAAAGAGGACTAGCTGCGCGTCAGTGTGACGGATGTGTGGTCAATAAAGGTGTACACGCGAGTTGAAGGGTGAATGGTGAAAAAACATGATGCTGTAAAATTAATGAAAACTCGGAACATGCCAGAAAAGGAAAAAGAAAAAAGAAAAACCAGGGTGCAAATAAGAGAGAGAGATCATCACACTAGAATCGTGAAAATCAGACAAGGAAATTAATCAGACACGGAAATTAATTAGGCGAGGAGCCAAAAGAAAAAAGGCAATGGTGTGTGGCGGCGTGTGGGATGGAGCCCTAGGGTGTGTGTGGTGCAAAAATGGTGAGCTCAAAAACAAACTCCAAGGGGATGTGCATGGTTAATGAATCATAGGGGCAGTGAGAAATCATGCCAGAGATATGCCAACATTGTTATAAATGACAACTATATTCCAGTCTCTCATTTAGCCCTTGTGGATGAAGGGCATTCAGTCTGTATGTCCAGAACAGTTCTCGTTGTAGTAGAAATTTCTTATTGTCTCTGCCTTCTCTGAGTGACAACCTCTAAAATCATGAACCGAATTTGGCTGACATTGTCAGCATAATTGACATAGTGTGCTGCCACGCTAGATTTCAGGTTTTTCGTACGAATATTGCTACGGGTGTTCCGTTAATCTTGTTTTAATTTTTCGCTCAGTCTTACCCACATATGGCAAGCCACATGGGCATTTAAAAAAATATACCACGTTGGTGGTGTCACATGTGGCATTAACTTTCCGTTTTATCGGAAAACCCTGGGTGGGATGTTGTAATGTGGTTCCTTTAATGATACTATTGCAGTTTGCACAATTGTAAACCGGGTAGTGTCCCCTTGTATGTAATTTGAGCCCGGTTTTTCCGATGTTTCAATAATTGTTGAATCTTGTTGGAGCGCTGATAAGCGAATATGGAAAGACCTTGAAAGATGTTGTTGAAATCTGGCTCCAATTGTAACAGTTGCCGGTGCTTCCTGATGGATTGCTTGATTTTAAGACTTTGAACAGAATATTTGGAGACAAATACAGGACGTGTGTTTGCAGTCTGTTTTTCAGTTTTAGCTGCCAGCAGGTGTGTACGAACTTTGGTTTTCACTCTTGTTTTCTGCCAAATGGGTGATACTTTGTGGGTAACCTCTTTGATTAAATTTGTTAATGATCTTGGAGAAATCTTTTTTAAAAGCTTCTTATGTTGATGCAATTCTTTTAGCTCTCAAAAGTTGTGGAAATGGTAGATGTTTCTTCAAACTCATTTGATGAAAACTTCTGAAGTGTAAATAATTATAGCGATCTGTTGTCTTAGTGTAAATTGGGGTCTCTAGCCTATTGTTTGCTATTTCAATATTGACGTCTAGAAAAGCAATCTGAGACTGACTGATGGTATGCGTGAATTGTATCCTCATGTTGACTTTGTTGAGACTGTTAATGACGGTCAAGAGTTTACTTTCTGGGCCATTCCACAATAGGAATATGTCATTGATGTATTGATGGTAAATGCTCAGGTGTTCTTGCCATTCAGGATTGGAAAGAATGTGATTTGTTTCGTATTGGTACATAAACAAATTTGCATACGCCAGAGCAGCGCAATTGCCCATGGCTACTCCCGTAAGTTGGATGAAAAATGTATCAAGACATCTGAAGTAGCTATGATGAAGAGTAAATTCCATAAGTTCCATTAAGAAAACTTGAAGATCTTGAGGTTTGTCACTGTTTAGCAAAGCTGCTTCCATCGCTTGTAGCCCCAGATTATGGGGAATAGAAGTGTACAACGCACTTACGTTGATGGTGCACAAGTAGATTTGTTGATTGGTTTCAATCTCGATGCTGCTGGTTTTTCTAAAAAATAATCTGTAGTATCTTGTATATAACTCGGCATGCTTTTCACACTGGGTTGTAAATGTTTATCAATGTAGATACCAATCGGTTCATGGATAGAGTTGCGTGTCCTCACTATCGGTCTGAAATGCGATTTGGTAGCGTGCTTATGCATTGTAGGCACCATGTATAATTATGGGATTTGTGGATAAGCTTTAATCAAGATTTTTTTGTCTCGTTCTGTGACAAAATACAGCTGTGCGACCTAGTTGCCATACGATAAGACCATCCATCCATTTTTTTTTCCTTACTGTTGCAGCTTTATCAAGTGACCAAGCTTCTGTTTGGCTGCTTTGTTGCCGATTTGTTTTTTAAAGCAGGAAACCTGATGTTTAGATCCCATGCTTCATTTAGATTAAGGATGGTTAATGCTTGCTGGAGCACCGTTGGCTAGTCATTCTTGCTTCATATAGAGTTTGGAAGAATGGGAGGACTGCCATAAACCAGCGAGGCTCCTGCCTCATCAACATCCATTCAGAGCGGGGGAACAGCTTGGCGACCTGGGGAGAATTCTGCTGGCTCCACCAATGTTCACAACATACTTAGTGGTCCATCTGCTGCATGACCACCAGGTCTTGTTGATTGTAGACACCCCGCCCAAAAAAAGAAACCGGTCAGCTGAGGTTGGGGACGTGGGGCATGACCATAACTGATTTTTCTCTGCTTTTGGTTGCCCAACACGTTTTGATGGACAGAAGGGGCGCCAGGTCATTTTTGTGAGGAAGAGAAATATTTCTCTGAATGCAAGCACTGTTTATGCAACAGGTGCTTCCCTTTGATCATCTAGAACTAGGATCATGTAACAGAATAAATAAAGGTCTCTTGTGGTAATATTTACCTGTTTATTAAACAAAATACTACCATTTCATAAATGACGTTTCACCAAAAGCGTCTTATCAATAGAAGACTTCAACAATCTGTTGCCAACAAGGCACAAGTTTAATTCATTAGCATCTCTGTGCAGTGCTTAACTGATCCTACTGTGCCTAATTAAACACATTTAAAGTGTGTATGATCTAAAACAGCAGTGGACCATACAATTAATTATCCGTGTCAATATATCCAAACAAAGTCCATATTAAAACAGGAATCCTATTCAGTGAGTCAGTTGTCAGACTAGTGATTGGTGTTGCGTCCTAGGATGTTTTGAAAGCCACCATTAATTTAGGCAGTACAAATCGTTGATAAACTCTCTTGTGCACTTGACCAAATTAATTAGTTTAGGACAAGAATGATAGTGCTGCAAATGTCATCGAACATTATGCCTTGTCGTCATTCAGTACATCCAAATTCAAACAAGTGAAACTAGTGTAGACCACTTCTAGGTGGTCTCAGAAGGGGGTTTCTCCTCCCAAACTTTTTGGGGAAACAATGAGGCCAGATAGTTTATTTTAAAGCACAATTGTAACATAAATTTACTAAAAGGCCATAGACTCTGGGAGGGCACTTGTGAAATATTCCAGTTCGTTTATGGTGTTCCAAGCCAATGAACCCTAACGTTTACCTGGTGTTGACCTATGTGTTTCTCCAAAATAGGCAGTGGATACCACTCTCCTCACCAAACCATATGACAATAATTTCCTTTGTTGTGTCCGTGATAGCGTTTTGTCATGAATGCCCCCTTATGCCAAGAATCACATACAATGTTTCAGTGCCAAGTTTTCATGTTTTTATATTATGACAGACCCATATGTTGAACATGACATACATGGTTTGTAATTATTGTCTGTCACTAAACTCCCGCATTCTATGGTTTGCTTTTCTTATACCAGCAACTACCTTCAGTGTGCCACTATCAACCAGCTGTATCTCTGTGCAGGTAACTGGGGTGGGGCCGCGTGGGGGGGGGGGGATTCGAGGGTAGATGCAGAGGGAAAATTAATGATTTATTTAATTTTCCCTCCGCGTCATCCCTCGAAATCCCACCCACACACACGGCCCCACTTCTGTTACCTGCACGTACCACAGCTGGTAACAGCATTTTGCCACAGGGTTCCCATTTACCTAGAATTATTTCTAGTGTACCAGCATTTAGCTAAGGGTGTCCCATATTCTATGAATTACCTTAAATATGCCAGCACTAGCATTTTATCACAGGTATCCCAAATACCAAGAATTATTTCTAGTCTTTCAGCATCAGTATTTTGTCATGGATGCTTCTGTAAGCCAAGAATTCTCTCCAGTATGCCAAGGCCATCAGTAGACTCCTAAGCATAATACACATTTATTCTCACTCATTCTTACACATGCCCTGACACTCAGGCTTATTCTCACTTACTGATTCTCACTGAGACTCCCTTACCCATTCACACTTATACTAGCTGACTCTTCCTATTCGTCGTTTCGCATTCTCCCTTACACTCGTTCTCACACTTCCTCGGACCCGTTCATTCTCGCTTTCCCTGCACCCGCTCTCACTCTCACTCATTCATTCTCTCACTCTTCCATTGATTCTCCCTCATCCATTCTCACTTGCACTTACTTATTCTCACTCTCTCACTCATTCTCAGAGTTGTGCTCACTCATTCTCAAATACTTCCCAGTCACTCTCACACTCACTCTTCCTCACACACAATCGGATACATGCACACATTTGAGGTTTTTGTTTTTGTTTTTTGTTTTTTATTTGCCTTTACTTAAATAGCCCCTTGGGACAGGTGCACAGCTACCTCCTGCTTCAGTCACTGGATCAGAAAACTGAATGCTGTCCTTTGCTGAGGCCCCAGCTTTCAGCTTCCTGCTTTTTACTTCATCCTCTCCCAACTGATCACAGGGTAGGGTGCGTTGAGGCTCCTGACTGATCCTCGCCTAGTGGCGAGGTGACTGCTTGATTGACCGGTATCCCCAGGCACTTCAGAGCTGAACCACTATTACACAGAATATTCCCACCTAACCTGTATTTCTTCTTGTGCACCTAACAAGTGCCTTTGGTTCTGATGCCCAAATAACAATTATGCTACATATGCAGTATCCTATTGCAAACCATGTTTAGGTACAACTGAAGCCTAAAGTTCCCTGGGATACCTTTACAGGTGATAAAACAGCTCACCACAAATAGGGAGGGCTGTTGCCATATCAGGCCTCTGGGGTTAGGGCTGGGACTTCTTCTGCTCTGGAACATCTCCTTGATGGCAGAAGGCAGGTCTCTGCTCAAGAAGCTCACAGCTGACCCTAACGACCTCAAGAACCACTGGCCCATCTCGCTCCTCCCCTTCGCAGCCAAAGTGGCAGAGAAAATAGTCAACGGGGAACTGGCACGATTCATCGAAGAGAATGCCATCCTCGACCAGTCACAATCTGGATTCCACAGCAACATCCGCACCCTCCTGGACCAAGGCCACTCTGCAGCCCTTATGCTACTCGACCTTTCAGCAGGAAAAATAGCATGACCCCAACGTTCTTGGAGGAAACTCTGCATATCTGGGACATTTATTTTTTGTTTACCAGAAACAAGTTCTTATTTTGTTTGTTTTCTCTACACAAAACAATTTGCTTAAAGTGCATTTGCATCCGTACCTGCTCTCGGAACCTGCAGTCCCCTGGGGAGAACTGATGCAGAGGCAGTTCCACTCACGCCATGGAGATACCCCGCCAAGGGTCTAAACAACCACCACAGTGTCTGTAGAAAGAACAAGAACTGAAGAGATTAAGGGGCTGTGGAGGGATTACGTTGAAGGGATGTTGGGCCTTTAGAAAGGAGGCAGTGAAGTGTTGTATGGGTTGTGAGAACTGTTCTATAACTGGGATACATCCATGAGATTTGTGCATTTCTCCGTCCTTCTAAACAAATAGTTTGAATGCAATCTCTACTTTCTGCTGATTTCATAGTAAATAAAGAGGCACAATGCAGGTTGTGTCTTAAGACGATCTTTGTTTTTTGCTATGGATATTGCTGATATAGCAGCCTTCCTCATGGCCTATGAACACCCCTGGCCCTCCAGAGTGAACCTATCTTTCCCATATAAAGAGCCTGCAGGGAGTGGTTCGCCAGCACCCACTTTATCTGGTCATAAACACTATAATGGTCTGGATCGCTAAGTGTCAGATCACCACCAACAGACAGAGCTCCTACCCACGAGCTTGAAAGCGCTCTCGTATTAATCCCATCCATGCCTGCCCCTATTATGACACACCAAGTCACAGTCCTGTCTGAGTGGGACAAAGAGTGCCCTATCTTCTAAACCCTAAAGGAACCCTGCTGTGCACAGGGAAGGCGCACTGGCCCAAAATATACGACCACTTGTATTCCAGTATTGCACCTTCAAAAGCATTGCAGATAAGAACCTGTTGAATGCAATCTGAAAGACAGCACCTTCATTTAAAGGGGTGCTGCATCTTGCTCTTTTTTTAAGTCTATATATCTTCGCCTATATTATAGACACCCTATGCACCACCCACAACTTCCCTGGGGGTAATTCTTATGGATTAATGATCATTTCTGTCCGTGACTGAATAATTCTTGTGGAAGTGACAGGTGGCACCAACTTGCATGATCTTTATGGGTATTGTTTCATATTTGATGCTTCTCCGACGATCCACTATCCTGAGATGCCTGTGCTTTCAACGTATGCACAATTTCTGATTTCTCAGCATTATTGTGAAGAAAAATAGGCCATGTGATTTCGAATGCAAGGTGTGAAAAAGAAATGTGATGTACATTTTCCTAATTGTACTGCTTATTATTGTTTTACCATTAAACAAAACAGGCAAATAGAATTAACGTGATATATACGGTCAGCATTACATAGTATATACTACTCGCAGCCCTCATAAACTGACCTGCAGTGCACCCACCAGGAAAGCAGTATATCCGAAGAATAATGACAGTCAATATAATGCAAGCTCGAATTGGTCACAAAAGTTGTCATTGTAGCCAACAATCTACAGACAGATCCTGGTTATATATACTACAATACAGTGATTACAATGGGAACAGAAGACTGCAAACAAAAGGAGTAGCAAAGTAAAGAAAAACAAAGAAAATGTTAGTTGCGGAGGGTAGGAGGAGGAACCAAGCTTACACCACATATATGTTGTATGTACAGTTCCTTGAAAAGATGGGAGCCAAATGGAAGAAGGGGGCCAGCGGGGTTTGGCTACACTCGATTGAGCACAAACCTGCTAACTAGGGTGTCCTGGGTGGTATTACAAGGTAAACATGACCGGGGGGGTGGTGGCGGGGGGCGCTAGAGGGCGCCAAGCAAGATGGCCGCACTTGTGTGAGGCTCTTGCTGTTCGAGCCGCCATCCGCCTGTTATCCTGGTCATTTCAAATGAAAAGCAGCTGAATTACACCTACATGGGTACGCAGACAGGGCGGCACTGAATTTGGACTGACAGTGGAGGCGTACAGGCTGTAACGACTCGGAAACTCGCCACTCAATCCCGGAGCTGTAACCCACAAAATGGCGGCGTCCGTGGCGATCTGACGGAGGAAGCTAGACGCGAGCTGTACTCGTCTGCCGCGGAAGAGGCCCTGGATATCCCAGCCCGCGGCTGAATACTGCCGACTGTTGCCCAGACGCCACAGGAGACGCCTGACCATTGCCTACAGCAGCGCCGAAGCGATTGCCATTACTGACCTTGCTGACAGACTTCTAAAGTGATATAAGCTTTCTACAAGAAACCCATCTACTTCAACGCGACAGGAGCAGACTGAAATCTAAATGGTTAAATCGACCGTACTTCTCTTTGGGCCCTGGGAAGAAAGCTGGGGTGGCAATCCTCCTGGCTACACACTTTCAGGGACAAGTACTTCAGATTCATTCTGAAATCACGGGCTGACTGCTGGCCTTGCAGATTTCCCTTCATCAGTACGACTCCACTGTTGCCTGTCTACGTCTCCAACAATCATCAAGAAACATTCATCCAACGGGCGATTGGGAAAATCCTCACCTTCGAAGACGCCCATGTCTTGATTGGCGGAGATTTCAGTTTGACTCAAGATGTCCTCCTGGACCATTAAGCCGAGCGAGCAGGCCAGACCGGGTCCTTCACTGCCCCAGGACTACAATGGTTTGCGAAGATGGGCCTGGTGGATGTGTGGAGGGCTCAAAACCATGCAATGAAAGCTTATTCTTTTTTCTCAGCCGCCCACAAGACATACACTAGAATAGATTACTTTTTGGTTACTAGCTCCCTAGTTTTATCGGTCAATGATATTGGAGTAGGAGCCCTGTCGGACCACACCCCGCTCTCCCTTATCCTCCATCTACCTACACAATGCCTACGATCACAGACCGGGCACCACAACCACAAGCTGTTGGCTTATGAACCAACTGTTAAGGAACTTCAGGAGGCTATTGGGTCGTATTATGTGACCAATGATACTCCTCACACTCCCGTAGCATTTCTGTGGAAAACACTTAAAGCTGTGGTCCAGGGGGGCTTTATAGCAGTAGCTGTGAAACTACACAAACACAGACCGGGTAAACACCCCACGTTAGAGTATCAAGTGAGGGCATTGGAGGAGTCCTGTAGGCAGACTGGTTCACATAGAATTCGGAGGCAGCTCACCTTAACTAGGAAGTAGAGTAGGGCACTGGATGTAGACACGGCAGGACATGCATTACTCCGCACCAAGCAAAAATATTACTCTGGGGCAACCAGGCGGGCTGCCTTTTTGCCCACCATCTACACACCCAGACACAACACGAGCGGGTTTCGTAGATGACAGATCCATCAGGTAGTGGGGTTTGTCATGATGTAGGGATTGCAGTGGAATTTGAGCATTTTTATACCAATCTATACACTGCGGAATCTCTAGACCCTGGAGATGCCGCTGACTATGTTGCGCAGGCCCTTTTAACCGAAGTACTGAAGAGGGAGGCCCAATTCTTAAATCAAGATATCACAGTGAAAGAGGTCTTAAGAGCAATAGGAAACCTGCGACTAGACAAATCTCCGGGTCCAGATGAGCTCACAGTGAGCTTTTATAAAGTGTTGGCCCCCTAATTGGTCCATGTCTTGACTATATTATATAGTTCCTTTAGCGTGTCCGGTATCCTCACCAATACTATGAAAGTACCACTATATTGGTAATGTTGAAGCTGGGTAAAGTTCCGGATCATTGCACTTCCTAACGCCCAATATCGCTCTTGGATGTTGACACTAAAATCTTTACAGGCATTTTGTCAGCCCGTCTGGGGCGTTACATGGCTGAATTGATCGACCCTGATCAGGCAGACTTCATCCCGGAGTGTAACTGAAGCAACAACACTGGGTTAACGGGTTACAGTCTCGCTCCTTCTCTATGTGCCACAGGATAAGACAGGGGTGTCCGTTGTCACCGCTCCTGTTCATTCTGTACAAGGAACCCCTTGCTGAGCAGATCAAGCGGCTTCCCGATATCAGTGAAATTGCTATGGGGGGCCGGGGGGGCATACACATAAACTTGCACTTCATGCAGATGGTGTACTTCTGATAGCTTCAACTTTTTATCGGTCGCTCCCTGTTCTATTGGCGGAACTTGAGTCCTTTAGCACAGCCTCCAGATTTAAAATGGATGTTAGTAAATCTCAAATACTTAATCTCACTATCCCAACTGCAGACAAGCCCCACCTTGAGGCCCTCTTCCCGTTTCCAGGAGTGACCTAAGGCATCACGTATCTGGGGATATACCTGTTTCCCTCCCTCGACAAAATTACCCTATTCTATTAGATACAGCCTGCTCCACAATACAATCCTGGCGGGGTGGCCCATCTCCTGGCTTGGGAGGATTACAGTCATTAAGATGACCCTGCTCCCCAAGATTGTATTCCTTATGCAAACATTGCTGTAAAATCAAGAATATTTCCTCTCAGTTGAAACACAGAAAACACAGCAGTATGAAAGGAGACATTTATTTCCAAGAAGTACAGGAGAGGGCCACAGCAGTCTTCCAGAACACCCTCTGTCAACTCTCCTTGCAGGAAGCTCAACATAAAATGTTCGCCACGGTGACATTCTACAGCATGTCACAGAGGCGCCAACCAATACAACTGCAGGGAAGGGGGTGGGTGACATGCAAGAGGTTCCCCCACAGCGGAGGATACCACAATTACCCACCCAGTCTCCACTGCACACCCTACAGAAACCCTAGAGGCTAATTGAAATATTTATTTGGGATGGGAAACGTGCATGAATAGCTAGGAAGCATACTTACTTACCAATGGTGATGGAAGGGTTGGGCATTCTGCCCACTATTATCATGCAGTACAATTGTGATGCCTGGTAATGTGGCAACATCTGAGCACAGAGAAACACTGGTGCTTAATTGACCAGGCTATAGCAAGCAGTCTTTGGAATATCCCCTAGGTCCGCAAGAAGCACCAGCTGCCTGTAGTATATAATTCCCCAGTGATCAGGGCCAATATGGAATAAACAAAATCTCCCTGGACAGCTTTTCACAACCATTTCCCCCTTAAACCCATCATAGGGAGCCTGCACTCGCCCTGCTCTTCAGGACCAATCTTGCGCCATTCAACAAGAAGCGGGTTGTTAAAGGATAGGGGACTTGTACGATTTGCAGGGTCTGATGGATTTTACATTGCTGCAAGCAGACTTTGGCCTCCCTGAAAGTGAACAGTGGCACTACACTGCCCTTAAGCAATTGGTGATGCACTCCTCTGTACGCCCATACATGAGTCGGCCCCTCAATCTCTTTGAGAGGTGGCTCCTCTACAAATTTCTCAACACTAGATCTTACTCCACTGCCTCTCGCGCCCGTGCTCCTTGGGATCCAGATTGCGAGCAGTCGTTCGCTGATAGGGAGTGGTCGGATATTCTTTGATACACTCTCACTTCGGCCTGCAGTGCTTCAGGTCAGGAAACCCTTCTCAAGGTACTGCATTATTGGTACTACACGCCGGCACATATTGCTAAGTAGGGAGGGGGACGTGGTGACAGTTGCTGGTTTCGATGCAATGGTACAGTGACCCCGTCACATCTATTGTGGCACTGCTGTACCTACAGCGCTACTGGGCTGATGTACTGGCTGACATAGACCATATGTTCAATACTGATATACACTGCTTCCCTAGTTACATTCTTCTTGGGTTACCAACGCACTGACGTATCCTTTATATCCTTCAAGAGGAAGGACTATCACCCTGTCCCTCTGTGCTCCCAAACAGGTGCTACTCGCTCGATGGGGCACAGACCTGATTCCAACGCACACTAACTGGCTATACAAGCTTTGGGACCACCTGAGCATAGAGAAATTGACGGGCTATGTGACTCACACTCTTGCCCGATTTGAAAAGACCTGGGGTCCGTGCTTGAAGCTTGAAGCTCTTAGCTCCCAGTTTTAGAGAACTCACAAGCCGGACATATCTATGGGCGCTTCGCCTCAAAGCGGATGTCCCCTATACTCCGGACCGTAAGCTTCTGTTGATGGTGGGGCACATGTGTAATGACTGGATAGTAAACTATTAAACCAAGGGAGCATCTATTGTTTTGACTTCCCGTGTTTCCCTTCCCCATCCTAATTCCGGAGGGTGGTACCCTTCTTCTACACCCTTTTCCTCTGCCCTTTCCCTTCACCCATCCCACCTCTTCCTGTTCTTATCCTATTTCCTTGCTGAACTCTGGATGTAGGCGAGCAGTTCTGTTCTGTGCTATTTTTCTTGCAGAAAATTCGATAAAAACCGATTTAATCATAAAAATGAAATTGGCAAATCAGCCCCTTATTTTGTGTTCACTGCAAATCTAATGCCAACAAGTGGCACCCCTCACCAAGTACATGTGCGCATCGTTAGCTCTTATCTATTGAGTTCGCTCTGCACTCTGTACGTCCGTACATACATACATACATGCAGGCCACTATCCGCCTGCATGAATGGCAAGGAAGCATTGTCATACTATCTTGCATCTGTCCCTCACTTACCCTATGCGGTTCCTATTCACATTTTATATGTCCAGAGGAAAAGGGCATTTCCCTTTAATCACACACATTATAAAATAATGATAGTGTTGCAGAATCCTCTATTCGTTATTTATGCATTATTTGTTAAATCTCTGATTGTGTTTTTAGGCAATACATCCAATATTTTTACTCCATGAGTCTTCATATATGTTGAGTTCTGGACACGCAACATATACATAACACATTGCTTATTTGCCTCTGTATTATTGTTTTTGTTCATTCTATGTCTCCGATACGTGGTCTCCATACTGTGCTACAATCGGAGCTACTGTAATTGCTTTCAATCAACATTAATTTTACATATAACAGCAGACTCACCAAACATAGTACTGGGCTCGATGGCCATGCTTCTTAATGTGTTTGAACAAATTGCCTCAATCCTGTGGCGACTGCTGCTCTCATGCCTGCTATGGTTATTGCTTCATATCACCAGCCCCCCTCCCCTACTAACTTCGCGAAGGGTATAATGCTTCTTCAGCTCCTACATTATTTCTCTCTACCAAATCTGAGGAGACCGTAGTCTCATCGTCATTCTGTGCAGTAGAGTCCATCTGAGTAGTATTCACCTACCTGGGTGAGAGGAGGCACCTAAGATGAAGCATGCTGAGGTGTGACGGGTCAGATGTCTCTAATATCAAATGGATATTCCTGTAGGACATTACAGGTATCCCTGCATAGTGGACCTATTGACAGATGGTCTATCGTACTTTGTGTGGTATGGTTTCACAGATATGTAGAGTGTGCGATGCCCTTTTTGAAAGATAACGCTCTCCTACTCCTGGTGTGTGAGGAAACAGAGTACAACGCCCGGTGTAGTTACGAATGTGGTTCCTTTCCATGTGTTGAAAGGGAGGAAACCATGAACAAAAGTACATCCGAGGTGGTTGATGTAGTGTCGTGCTGGCCCCCAAGGATTATAAGACACGATTGCTTATTTCAGGTACCTTTATTACTTGTTGTGATACAGCTCATTACTGCGTCCTGCCTCTGGTCCCCTTGGTCATCTAATGAGCCCCCTGCCCCGTGACCGGATGTGGTGTCCGGTGTCTCCTTCCCCACACCCTTGACCCCCAGGTCCTAGTGCCCACTGACTGGGCATGACATCTCCCCCTTTGTTGCAAACTCACAATTTCCGTGACGCGGCCTGTGGTCACTGGTCTGTGAGTGCTGATAGAGAGAGATGGTAGAGATAGAGAGAGAGAGAGAGAGAGAGAGAGAGAGAGATCCTCACAGGCCCTCGTCACATTACATCTCTTCAATCAGTCTCTGTGGTTTCTTCCATGTTCTTCTCGGCCTTGTTTCTCTGTTGTCCACCTGTACATTTTCTTCCTCCTTGATTGCCTCCGGCGCTGGTGCCGGCTGTTCTTCTTTTTCTTTCAGTTTTTTGAAATGCGAGCTGTTTCTCGGGATGTGATACCGCCCTGCTAATGCTGTTATGTTAATGTTAATGTTATAGTGATTTGTATAGCGCGCGGCTGCCCCAGCCAAGGGGCGTCCCGGCGCTGCAAGCAGACAGAATGAAGAGAGTTGGAGGTGCAGAGAGAAGAAAAAAAATATTGGAAGAGATGAGTTTTGACAGCCTTTCTGAAGGCAAAAAGGTCCTGCATACCGCGGATAGCTTCGGGAAGGCTATTCCATAGCTTGGCAGCTAGGAAGCTAAAGGATCGGCCGCCTACTCTGGCCAGTTTGGTGCGGGGGATAATCGCGAGGTGTTGTCCTTCAGAGCGGAGCGACCTCCTCGGAATGTATTCTGACAGGAGGGGGCACAGCATTGGGGGGGAGGCGGTTTTTAAGGATTTTAAAAGCTAGACACAGTGCCTTAAACTGGATCCTTTTACCCACCGGAAGCCAATGCAATTTTTTCCAAGGCTCCGGATACCGAGGAATGGCGGGGGAGACCTACCAGGGCCCTGGCTGCCGCATTCTGGACTCTCTGCAGTCTGGTGGTTTCGGCGAGATTTGCCCCCAGTAAGAGAGAGCTGGCATAATCCAGTCTAGAAAGAATGGTCGCCTGAACAATTAGCTGGCGCGTGCGGCAGTCAAAGAACTTCAGAATAGGTCTGATGTTACGTAAAATGCCGAAGCAAGTGGCAGCCACTTTTTTAGTATGATGAGTGAACTTCAGTGCAGAGTCCACCCAGACTCCCAGATTTTTAACGCATTCTTTTGGCTCGGGAGGTTGGCCTAGTACTTCAGGCCACCAGTTGTCTCCCCAGGACGAGATGTTTTTTCCCAGGAGCAGTATCTCTGTTTTCCCGGCGTTCAGTTGAAGGAAATTCGCCGTCATCCAGTTGGTGATGTCCGTAAGTGTCTTTTTAAAGTGATGGGCCTCCAGACCACTGTTGTTCTTAAGAGCCACCACCAACTGGGTATCATCGGCATAAGATACCAGTGCTAGTCCGTTCTTTCTAGCCACCTCTGCCAGAGGGCGGACATAGACATTGAACAGGGTAGGGCTCAGGGAAGAACCCTGCGGCACTCCCTGTCCAATGTTATGCTCCTTAGAGATGTAAGGGGGGGTGGAGACTCTGAAGGACCTGTTGGAGAGAAAGTCTCTAAACCATCCCAAAGCTGTCCCTGTAATTCCAATTTCCTCCAGTCTCGTCAGAAGGACCTCATGTGACACCGTATCGAAGGCAGCACTGAGGTCCAACAGGACCAGTGCTGCTGTTCCGCCGGTGTCAAGAATGGTACGAAGGTCCTCTGTAACACTGAGCAAGGCTGTCTCAGTGCTATGACCAGCTCTAAACCCGTGTTGGGAGTCATCCAGAATGTTGTTATCATAGGTCCTTTCACCTCCGTCACTGTCAGTGGGTCCTTCGAGAACGCACTGTCCGATTTCCTCTGCTGTCTTTGCCGCACTACTACTGTGTCTCCTTCTTTTAGTTTTGCTTTGGTGGCGTGCCTCCTTTTATCTGCGTACGCCTTAATTTTTGCTTTGGCCTCTTCGTCTTTGGCAGCTATGTTGCTTCGCTCCACACTTGTCATCGTTTCCATCTGCAGTAGCCCTGTCCTGCTCGAGCGTCTGAGCACCAGCTCGGCCGGGCAGCGGCCTGTGGAGCTGTGACGGGTGTTCCTGTAGTCTCTCAGTATCTGGCATAGTGCTTGTCCTATCGATATCTGCGTTATCTTTGCCCTCTGTACCGCCTTCTTTATTGTTCCCATGAACCTTTCTGCCATCCCATTCGCTTGTGGCCACAGAGGCGTTATTTTTCGATGGCTGATTCCTAGGTGCTTTACATAAATTTCCGGAACTCTTCTCCTGAGAATGGCGGGCCATTGTCAGTCTTTAGCGTTTGGGGCGAGCCTCATGCTGCAAAAACATCATCCCTGACTGGCATTGTTGCACTTGCTGACGTTGACTCTACTTGCCTCACAATTGTAAACTGGGAGAACTCATCTATTATTACTAGCAGGTAGTTTCCTGTCTCCAGGGGTCCATAAAATCTGCTGCCAGTTCAGTCCACACTGCTTTCCGTAGTTGGGACATCTGTATCGGCTCTGGCTTGGGTGGCTGCCCCGTCATGTTGTCCAGTCCCGGGAACCACACTTTTTCTCATAGCATTTTCTTAGTTGCGACCATCCTTCGGTCTGACTCGTGTGCCAGTTCTATCGTCTGTCTCCTCAGCGTCCGGGGCATCACTATTCTCGTTCCTCTCATCGGGATGCCATTTGTGGTCTCAAAGCTTTTCATGGATCTTCTTGAATGCCAACAGTTCCTTTTTTATTACTCCTTCATCCAGGATGCTGTTGTTGTTGATATGTCTCCACCTTTGCGGTTTTGTCACTTTCTGTATCGCTTGCATGGTGGTCTCGCTTTGTCTCTTGTTCCAGCTCTGCCATCGTTATTAATGCTGGCGTGTTGTGCTTCAGTATGAAGTTCAGGTATTCCTCCGCCATTGTCGTTGCCTCAACTGCATGTGGCAGAGGATGTCTTGACATGTAGTCAGCCAGGTTGTGTTCCTTTCCAGGCTTATGTATTATTTTGAAATTGTAGTCCATTAGTCTTATTCCCCACCTCTCTATTTTTGCATTGGGATTTCCATAGATCGTTATCAGTGCTTGGTGATCTGTTATTATTGTGAATGGTTTCCCGTAGATGAACATGTGATAATGTTCACAGGCCCACACAACTGCCATACTCTCTTTCTCCGGTTGAGAGTATGCTCGCTCAACGTCCGATAGGCTTTTGCTTCCGTAGGCCATTACACATCTTGTTGAGTCCTTGCCTGGTCTGTGTTGCACCAGTATTGCCCCCAAGCCCACTGGGCTGGCATCCACCGTCAATTCGGTGCATAGTAGCGGATCAAAGTAAGCCAGGTGATCTACTGCTGTCACGGCTTCCCTGATCTCTTCAAAAGCTTTGCTGCATTCCTTTGTCCATGCAAAAATCTGGCCTTGTTTTGTTGGTTCTCGCAGCGGTGCGCTCACTGTGGCAAAGTCTTTTATGTACCTTGCGCAGTAACTAGCAAGGCCAAGGAATTACCTCACTTCTGCAACGTCGCTTGGCTGTCTTGCTTTTTCCAATGTGTCCACTTTACTGCGATCTGGCTGCATTCTTTTTTTGGAAAAAAATGTGTCCAAAGAACACCAATTCATCTCGCCCCAGTTCACACTTGTCTTCATTTAGCGTGAGCCCTGCCTGCTCTAATTGAGAACACACCTCTCGCAGTGCCTTGTCGTGCTCCTCATCCGACTTGACGAACACCAGAATGTCGTCACTGTAGTTCAGGCTATTCTTGACTGGCCTTATTACTTGCCCTATTGTTTCTTGAAATATTTCGGCAGTGGATGATATTCCAAAACGCAGAGGCTTCGTTCGGAACAGACCCAGGTGCGTGGAGAACGTCGTGATATACCTGGACTGAGGGTCGAGCTCTAGCTGGTGATATCCCTTGCACAGGTCTAGTTTGGAGAAGCGTCTTGTGCCTGTTAGGCAGCTGATCATATCATTGAGGTGAGGTCCAGGGTGTCTTTCCCGTTCAATTGCTGTGTTCGGTACTCTCATGTCAACACAGATGCGAATCTTGGATGTGTTTTTCTTTGGTACTGCCACTATTGGCGACACCCAGGGCGTCAGTCCTTCGGCTGGTTCTATGATGTCCTGTTTGAGCAGCGCTTCAATCTCTTCTTCTACTTGCAGTTGCAGGTGTATTGGCACTCGCCGGTGCTGTTGAGCTACTGGCTTTATTGCTTCGTCGATGTGCAGCGTTATTTGGCGCCCCTTTAGCTTCCCCAGTCCCTGCAGTAATTTGGGATATTCCTTCAAGATGCTCTTTTTTCTGAAATGCTATATTTAATTTCTAGCAGGCCCATCACCTGGGCTGTGACATTGCTTAACAGGCACAGTGCTGGAATGTCACCTCTCAGTACGTTAATCTCTTCTTTTATCGTTTGACTTTTGTATGTTAAGTTCTCTGTAAATTTTCCCAGGTTGGTCACTGGTTTCCTTGACCCCCATGTGAATACCTCAACTTTCGACGGTTTCAGCATGGGCTTCACTTCCATCTTCTCGTATTCCGACACACATATGATGTTACATGTTGCGCTGCTGTCTAGCACAAACCGTGCTCTGTGTGGTCCCACGTCTATGGTAACAGACTCCGTCTTCTTTATGGTGCTTTTGTCCACGAGGCGGATGCTTTCTTAAGTCCTGCCTTCATCTGTGGGCATGGCAGCGGTGTCTGACATGAGGTAGAGTCGTTCTACTTTTTCGTCCTCCCCTTAGTTTCCTGACTCTATCGAGGAGCTTCTGTTTGCTGTCTCTACATGTCTAACATGTCTGCTTGTTGTCATCCGCGGTCTTCCCGGTCTTCCTCTTTCACCTCTAAACTGCAGCCCCTGGCATACTTGCAAAGTGGGTGCTCCTGTTGCATTTCCTGCATGTTTGGCTAAACGCTGGGCACGTGCCACTGTGTGGGAACTCAAGTCCACATCTGTAGCATGTTGATTCAGGTGGATTTCTTGTCGCTTGTTCATTGCGCCCCCTCTTCCAGCTGCATGTGCGGTTACTCTGTCATGCGGTGTGCCTGTTCGACTCGTCGTTCTTTTCCCCGCTCCATTTGCTTTGCTTGTACTGTCGCTCTTGCCTCGGCACTCGCTAGTGACAGTATCTTCTCCAGTGATGTCGGTTCCTTCAGAATTCTTGTACGGAAATCCGTGTCACGGCATCCTTCAATGATGCGCAGGCGAATCGCTGGTTTGTTGTCGTACTTGTCGAACTCGCAGTGAGTTACTAGTTTCCTTAGTCGCGTCCCAAAATCATCTAGCGACTCGTCCGCATGTTGGAATGCTATGGTGAAAGTGTAGCGCTCGAAATCCATGTTTCTTTGCGGATCAAATTTGTTTGTTAGGCACTTTATTAGGTCTTTGTATGTTGATATCTCGTCTTCTGGTAGTGTCACTAGTAGGTCATCTACTTCATCGCCCACTAAATAGAGGAACAGACCTAGTTGCTTGGCCTCTGATACATCGGTGGCCTCCATGTACCTCTCAAATCTCCTGACCCATCGCTCCCATCTTATTCCCACTTGTGGCTCTGAGAGGTTGAATGGGAGAGGTCTGCGATATTGGGTGCTCTGCCTTTCGCTCCTTGGCTCTGCCATTTTCTTTACTCTGTGCTCTTGGTGGCTCTTGTGCTTTCTTCTTTCTGTCACTGTTTACACTCGTCTTTTCTGTTATTTCTTCTATTGACTGTCTGTTTGGCATCTCTTTGTGCCTTCTTGTTGTTATTATCCTTTGTTGCCCACTTTCCTGTCTCTTTTATAGTCTTTTTCTTTTTATTTGGGCTTCTTCCCGCCCTCCTGGTGCTCTTTCTGGCACTTTTTGTTTTTTTATCCCGATTTTGACTGGCCTCAAAATGGCCGCCTGCCCGTTCTGCTTTCTTATTGGTCCCCTTTGCCTGACTTCAAGATGTCCGCCGAGACTCTCGCGAGACTTCGGAACCAATCCGAGCGTTGCCTGGTTTAAATATGGCCGCTCGGTATTCTCGCGTGCTGATTGGCTATTTCTGCCTGTCCTCAAAATGGCCGCCAAGACTCTCACGAGAGCTCGTAACAAATTTCTCAATTCTCGCGCTCACACTCGGCGCTTACCGCACATTTAGGACGTTTCTTCTGCAGCGGTCGGGGTGGGCTCCCACGTCGTTGCTCTTCACTGAGGCGCGAACCAGGGTGGCTCCTGGCTTCGCTGCGAACCTCCTTCGGCACACGACGCGATCCAGGGTGGGCTCCTGGTTTAAAGTTGCTAGGCAGGCAACACACACATGTGTTTGTCGTCTTCGTCGCCAGTTGTAGTGTTGTGCTGGCCCCCAAGGATTATAAGACACGATTGCTTCTTTCAGGTACCTTTATTACTTGTTGTGGTACAGCTCATTACTGCGTCCTGCCTCTGGTCCCCTTGGTCATCTAATGAATCCCCTGACCCTTGACCAGATGTGGTATCCAGTGTCTCCTTCCCCACACCCTTGACACCCGGGTCCTAGTGCCCACTGCCTGGGCATGACAGTTGAGGATGGTGATCTTGAACAGAGTAATAGGGTTAAGGAAAAAATAATTGACCAATAAAAGTTCAAGTACAGGTTTGACCCTAAGTTTTGTGTTAAACGGCCTAAATGGCATGTGGGCGTCATTTTGTTTTACTTCTGTATGTCTTTATTTCTGTCATTCAGTTGTAACATTAGGTTATATGCTTTTTTTCTTGTTAAAGAGGGAGATGTGTGTTGTTCTGCGCTTGAAGTTGGCATGCTGCCCATGCTTTCTGGCATGTTGTAGATGGATGTGGGCAGTAGAAGGAGGACCTGGGAGGTGACCGGTCCATTAGGTAAGTGTGTGTTGCCCTGCTGTTCTTCGATAAAACCAGGTAATTCACCTGAGGAAGCCTGATCGAGTCTTTACGGTTCTTGGGAGCCGAAACACAACACACTGCCTCTACGGTAAGGGGGCTATGCTGTAGATGCCACAAGAGTCCTCTCCGAAGCTTCACCACACATACCAAACATTGACTGCATCTTGCTTGCCACCTATTTGCCGATTTGAACGAAGAGGGACAGGCCAGTGCTTTTTTCCCCCCTGTGTTCCTCCTGCTGAATTATTCAGTTAAACGAGGCCAGAGGGCTGACCTAGCTTTGGTGTAAATTGACTTAGAAACTCACACATGAAAAATAAAGTTTAACAATAAGTTTTAATATTGTTTTCATTTATTTGAGGTTTTTGTTTGCGCATCAATCTTCCCATGGGGGTTATCACGACGATGGTAAGGCTGATGTTAGTTGTAGATGGATTAGATGGCACAGATTCCTCATATGTAGGTCCTGAACAACCATGTTTTAGTTTCTTCCTGAATTCAAATTGTTTTTCAGTAAGACTCAAATCTAATGGTAGTCCATTCCATTGAATAGCCGCTAAAGGTGAGAAAGAGTGTCCTCCTGCCTTGTTTCTGGCTAATGCAACATTGCTAGCTCTCGTGTTGAAGTACAGAATTCTATTCTTATATGTAGTGTTGCTGGGCCTACTTTATACAGCAAAGTACTTACATTTAGTATAGCGGTTAGATTATTTTATTTAGGCACAAGGAAATGAACTGATTTACCTAGAATCACAGGATGTCGACCCGATGCTGGGCTTAGAACGTGGGTATCCAGTTCCAAAGTCGGCAGCTATTACTGTTAGGCTTCATCTCTTGAGCCTGTAATGTTTTGTTTTTTTAACTGAATTCTGGTACTTGTGTGTTTTATTTGTAAACGGTGAACTGAAGTGCCGGAATGCAAAGGAAAACAGCATTTAACAAACTACATACACAAGACAGTGTAATGCTCCTTATTCGAAACCAATAGCAAAATGTGGTGAATGCATTGGTATTTTTGGATCTGCATACGCCGTTGAGGGATCATGGAGCGGTGTATATCGTATTAGGGCTGCTACGTGAACTACGCCAAGCAAAAGGAGGAGACGGTATAAGTGGCACTGTGAGTGGAGGCATCTACCTCCCAAGAAAATCTTTGGGATCTAGCACTTGTTATATATATTTTTATTAATTAAGTACCGATTGCTGAAATGCTCTTTCCTCATCCCCTGGTTTTGTACAACAAAACTCGTCACCAGTCCTAGGAAGTTCGAACAGCGCTGCAGTAGAATAGCTGTAGATGCTGTGACGTGTGAAGCAAGCATAGCAGTGCTTTGAGGTAACAGGAGAGCTGCTGCTCCTCTCAGGGCTATCCAAAGCTCCATCAGATAGCATCTCTTCTCTGACGGCTGTCTGGGCACATGTGCCAACCACCGTTTCCATGCCAACCCTCGGACTAGCTTGGCAGACTGCTTTTCAGTGCCATCTGCTTTGTACTAGTTGTAAACAGGTCTGGCGTGCGTGGGGGCGGGAGGGTTAGGAAGAGTACCCTCTTTAACTGAGGATTTGAGTGCTCTGGAGCCCTCTCTTTCGGTATTAAAATAAAAAATCCAGTGGCCTAACGTTTTCATTGGAAAAGTTAGCTTAGACAAACTTAAAAATTAAATATTCTACATTTGGAGTTGATATGCTGTAGCAGTGCCTTGCACATATGTGTTATAAAGAACTGCCATACCCTCGCGTTCTCTGATCTGTCTGCCATCCTTGGAACGCCTCTTGGACTTTTTGAGGAGAAGTAGCAGTGCAAGTCCACTGCATGGTAAAAGACGTGCACCGCTGACCTGAGTGCCCAACTGTACTGATGTTTGGATCCCTAATGCTGCTTGCTGTTGTCATAGTCAAACATGGATCATTTATGTGCGCTATTACACAAGCCTGTCTCACAGATTGCAGTCTTGTTGGAGCCGGAGGGGCGCCAAAAGTGCTACCCTTGTAGTGATGGAAGTCTAATACCTTCACCGGGAGTTATGCTACACAAACAAATGATGGACAGAATGCTGAATAAATCATACATTCACCACCAGTCAAGAGATCTGGATTAAATTCATGGCTTGTTTTAAACTGGAATGCTATAGGGAGCAAAAAGACAATGGATTTTAGTCCCAGATCTCTGTATTGGGGTGAATGTTTGACATTGATCAGCATTTTGTCCATAAATTGTTGTTTGTATTTGTCACTCCGAGTGGGATGGTTATTCCCTGACCTTGGTCCAATGCTCTCAATGCCACTGAAATGAAGCTAGCCTGGCTGATTTGGGGGTGAAACCCAAAAACAGGTCCCAGGATGCTGGTTTATGGTTCAGCGAGGACCTGATAGATCAGGCTGGACTGTTCCCCTTTGGAACACTGCACTGTTCCTATGGGGAAGACTGATTTGAATATGACTGGATTTCAACTGGAATGGCATAGGGAGCAAAAAAACAATGAATTTAGGCCCAGTTCTCTGTACCTGGGTGGGTAACATTTGAGATTAATCAGTATTCTGTCTATCAATTGTTCTGTTTGCATTTGTCACCCCGAGTAGGATGGGTAAACCTAGATGTGGGTCCTGTGCTCTCCATGCCACTGGAGTCCAGATAACCTGGTTGAAGAAGGGTGAAACCCTGAAACCGGGCCCGGGATGCTTGTTTCCGATCCTGGGAGGACTTGGCCTGGCAGTTTGGGATGGACTGTTCCCATGGGGTACAGGGTCAAGACTGATTTGCATATGGCTAGGTTTAAACTGGAATGGCATGGGGGAGCAAAAATAAAACTATGGATTTAGGCCCAGATCTCTGTACTGGGGTGAATGTTTGACATTGATCAGCATTCTGTCCATCAATTGTTCTGTTTGCGTTCACTAGGAGTTAAGCAGCATGAGCTCGGTGGTGGTGGTGGCATGCCCTATAGTGATCAATAGAAGTGAACATTTCCTTCTTACCCAGTGTCAATTGAGTGAGGCCTACAGGCTCACTCGTCTTAAATTTCTGCTGCTGTGTGCTTACTTCACCTTTGGCCTACAACGATTTGATGTGTAATGCTGCGCAGGACATGAGTGGTGTATCTGCACTAGGTTAATGGGCAACTGGGAAGAGTACACCACAGGGCTAATGCAGTGGCGTAACTAAACCTGAGGGGCCCCCCGACTCACCACCTACCACTTTGCCACACGGCCAAAAAATCTGGTATACTTTGAATTGAAACCTCCAACATTTAATGAAATGCCTCTATATTCGCATGCTCAAAGTTCTAATAAGAAAGTGAGAAACACTCTTAGCATATAAGCTACGCCATTTGTAACATTATTGCCAAGAGCATATTATTTAACTGAAACAGAAATCAGAACAATAGCAAGGAGCGGTCCTATTTCTCAGGAACATACTATCGCTGAAGAACAAAGAATAGCTACATAAGGTCAGAATTAGAAATAACATTGATGGAAAATAACTTGTAACTTTTAAAGACAATCCCAAACCTGCAATTTCACAGACTCAATTGACAATATACACAAGTAGTACACAAGATTTATCTCCATATCCTGCCAGCTCCAAGAGAAATAAACTGGTGTGAATTATGTGCATGCCACACACTTGCTTCTGTCAGGGGTTGTGCATGAGAATAACCACTCTATAGTATCTCAAATGAACTGAGGAAGCAATTTAAATTTGTACCATCATGGCTTTATTAGTAAGCAGTACAAAAACAGGCAGGCAAATAAGACTGAGGATGAAAACTGCTGGGATGCGCCAGAACACTGATGCAGATGTGTGTCTGTATTTATCATTTCTGTATTATAAATAATGCTAATTACAAGACGTAAGGTGGACATGTTATAGACAAGTGCAAACAGCACCATAAATAACACATCATGAAGGATAAAAACAAACCATATCAGCAAGTACCCAATGACAGAGTCTATACTTAACTATAGCTGATGAAGCAAAGGAAAAGGTGCCAATACTTTCAAAGTTCATAATAAAACAATCATAAATCCAGCAATATACAAAAGTTAAGCGTGTTTTATAAAGCAATCCCCCTTTCTTGTTGCATCAAGGTGAAAACACTTACAAAGTGCATGATAAAAACAAGCCCAGCAGAATGCAGAAATTAAGCCAAATTTGCAAATATTTCAAAGTGACTGGTTACACAATAACAAGCACAGCGGCATACACAAATCAAAGCAGTTTAGTAAACTAATTCCCCTTGGGTTTGTGCATGAAGGTTCAAATATTTCAAAGTGACTGTTGAAACAATAACAGGTGCAGTAGGCAGCAGTATACAAAAATCCCTGTACTGTACTCCACATAGGCGCGCACACACATCTAGCCCAGAGTCACAGCTCCTGCGCAGCACTGCACATCTACCTGAAGTAGGCCAGGGGTTAGTCAAGCACACCGAACTTTCAAAAAAGTGAGTGAGCCTGTAGGCTTCATTCCAATGACACTGGGTTAAAAGGACCTGTTCACTACTACTGATCACTACACAGTATGCTGCCACCACCGCCCTTGTGCTGCTTAACGCCTGATGAAGGCGGTAGCCTTCCACCACTATGAGTATAGCCTCTTGGGTGCCCCTACAATTCCAACAAGGCAGCTTTCCGTGAGACAGGCCTATGTCATGACACACCCACATGATCTGTGCTCACCTATGACAATAAAATCAGCAATAGGTATCCAGACAATTGGGCAGGGGTATACATCTTTAAACATGCAGAGGACTTTTCCACCCCATATAGGTAGGAACATAGATAGATAGATACCATATTCTTTAAGGGGGGGAAAAGTAATTTGTATGCAATTATTAACCCCTTCGCTGCTAGGCCTTTTCCCCTCCTGTGCTAAGCCTTTTTTGGGCGATTTGGGGTAGTGCGCGCTTAGGCCCCTGTAACTTTTTGACCACATAAGGTATCCACGCCAAATTTGCGTCCTTTTCTTCCAACATCATGTGGATTCTAAAGGTACCCAGGGTTTGTGGATTCCCTTGGAGGGGTCCCAGAAATTACCCAAAATATAGTGAAATTTTTGTTTTTTTCAGAAAAATTGGAAAAACGGGCTGCAAATGAAAGCCTCTGGGTTTTTCCCTGCAAATGGTATCAAAAAAGGGTTTGTGGGGCTGAAATCTCCATTTTCTTAGCTTTTAGGGAATGACAGTCTTTTGTCAGAGAACCAACATTTTTCACACAGTTTTGGCATTTTTCTGGGACATAGCCTATTTTGGCTATTTTTAGAGCTTTTCACCACCTTCCAGTTAATTGTAGAAATGAGTATGAAAGCAATAAGGGATCCTGGAAAGCTATACATTTTCGAAAGGAAGACAAAATTCTGAATTCAAAAAGGGGTCATTTATCTAAATCCATGAAGGTTTCTTTATATAAACTAACAGTTAAATATTGGAATAATTGAAAATTTGTTGAAAAAAACAGCGTTTTGTCTCAACGTTTTCACCTATAACTTCTTGTAATTTTGACAGCTCTTGGAAAGCAATGTACCATTACATGCGTTAGACCTTCCTGGTTGTGGGGATATATAGGACTTGTAGTTTCTCCAAGAACCCGACGAACCCAGATCCAAAAACTGAGCAGCAACTTGCAATGATTTTTTTTAATTTACTGGGTATAGAGCACTTATTCTTGGAAAATGTATATGTGGAAAAATCGGTATGAAAGACACCTATGTATTTCTGAATTGGGTACAAATTATAGAGTCTAGAAACAGTATATAATTGCACATTTTCAAAATTGGGAATACTCATACTAGCATGAGAATTATTGGTCATTTTTAAAAAAGATTTTTTTTTTTACACAATGTCTTTCATTGGGAAGGGAGAAATGCATGCAAACTGAATTGGTAATAACAGTTGATTTACAAATCTAAATTACCCTAAGTCTCCCGATAAAAACGGTACCTCACTTGTGTGGGTCGGCCTTGTGCCTGCGACAGGAAACGGCGCAAAATGCAACGAGGTCTCACCTCAATTTTGCAGTTAAAAATTTACCCTTTTATGGCAAAGTGCCTACCTGTAGTTTTTGCACCCTAGCTCTGCCGGCACCTAGGGAAACCTATCAAACCTATACATTTTTGAAAAGTAGACACACAGGGGAATTAAGGATGGGGTGACTCGACTGCCTACCACCAGGTTTTGTTACCCAGAATCCCTTGCAAAGCTAAGAATTTGACAAAACAAACACATTTTCCTCACATTTCTGTGGTGGAAAGTTCTGGAATCTGCGTGGATCAACAAATTTCTACCCACCCAGCGTTCCCCCAGGTCTCCCGAAAAAAATGGTACCTCACTTGCGTGGGTAGGCATAGTGGCTGCAACATGAAACCGCGCAAAACGCAACGTGGTCGCACCTCAATTTCCCAGTGAAATCTTGCCCTTTTTGGAAAAAGAGACTACCTTTTGTTTTTGATCCCTAGCTCTGCCAGCACCTAGGGAAACCTAGCAAACCTATACATTTTTTAAAACTAGACACCCAGGGGAATTCAGGATGGGGTGACTCGACTGCCTACCACCAGGTTTTGTTACCCAGTATCCCTTGCAAAGCTAAGAATTTGACAAAAAAACACATTTTCCTCACATTTCTGTGGTGGAAAGTTCTGGAATCTGCGTGGATCAACAAATTTCCACCCACCCAGCGTTCCCCCAGGTCTCCCGAAAAAAATGGTACCTCACTTGCATGGGTAGGCATAGTGGCTGCAACAGGAAAAGGTTCAAATGGTACGGTGGTGAATTTACAATACCCTATAGCAAAACTACCTTGATTTTTTTTGGGGGGGGGGGGGGCACCTGAGTTTGTGGCCCGGGGCTCAGTGGCCATCTTTTGAAACTACCAAACCCAAACAGTTCTGAAAACTAGACACCCGGGGGAGTCCAGGGAGGTATGGCATGCGTGGGTCCCCCAATGTTTTCCTAAACAGAAATCCCTTCAAACCTTAAATTTAAGTTAAAAAAAAAAACTTTTTCATACATTTTTGGGTTGGATCTCCCTGCCGGCACAAATGTCCTACCACCCAGCGTTCCCCTTGATCTCCCGAGTAAAATGATACCTCACTTGTGTGGGTGGGCCAAAGCCCTGTGACTAAGGTTGGGGTGCTTAATTTGTCAAACCTATATACTAGATTTTTTTTTAATTCATTTTTAGCCTGTTCTGCTTTGGGGCACCCACACAAGTGAGGTATCATTTTACTCGGCATAACAAGGGGAACGCTGGGTTGTAGGACCTTTTTGCCCGCACGGAGATCCCACGCAAAAAAGTTTGGAAAAGTGTTTTTTTTACCTAATTTTAAGGTTTGCAAGGAATTCTGGGTAGGAATACATTGGGGGACCCACGCATGCCATACCTCCCTGGACTCCCCCGGGTGTCTAGTTTTCAGAACTGTTTGGGTTTGGTAGTTTCCAAAGATGGCCGCCGAGCCCCGGGCCAAAAACTCAGGTGCCCCCCCCCAAAATCAAGGTAGTTTTGCTATAGGGTACGATTTGGACCTTTTCCTGTTGCAGCCACTATGCCTAACCACGCAAGTGAGGTACCATTTTTATCGGGAGACCTGCGGGAACGCTGGGTGGGAGGAAATTTGTGTGAGCCCAGTGATGCCACGCTTTCCCACACAAAAAAGTGTGAAAAACTGATTTTTTCAGCTAAAATTGAGGTTTGCAAGGGATTCTGGGTAAAGGAACGTTGGAGGATCCACCCAAGCCATACCTCCTTGGAAGCCCCCGGGTGTCTACTTTTCAGAAATGTGTGGGTTTGGTAGGTTTCCCTAGATGGCCGTCTAGCACGGGGCCAAAAACCCAGGTAACCCCTCTTGCAAAAGCTGGTGGTTTTGACATTGTCACCATTGTCAACTTTTATGGTTACTGCGCATTGTGCCACAAGCAACAGTGCCCACTTTGGCCAACTCCTTGAACAACCGCACACCAGTGTAGAAGTTATCTACATATAAATGATGGCCTTTGTTAAATAATCCTCTACCTAGTTCCCACACAATTTTCTCAGTCACTCCAAAAGTAGAAGGACAACCAGGAGGGTTAATGCTGGATTCCTTACCAGTGTACACCCTGAAATTGTAGACATATCCAGTCTCACTGTCACACAGCATATACAGTTTGAATGTATTGCCTAAAAACCAAGCGGCCCTTGAACAATAGCAAAGACTCATCCACTGCAATTTCTTTACCAGGGGCAAAGATCTCAGAAAAACGATCAACAAAGTGATCAAGGACAGGCCGAATTTTAAACAAACGGTCACAATCAGGGTGATCGCTTGGCAACGCTAAACCATTATCAACAAAATGCATCATCCGAAGAAGAAGCATATACCGATCACGACTTATGACTGCTGGAAATATAGCTGTTGCCATCAAGGGACTAGTGGACCAATATGAAGACATTGATGGCTTCCTTAGCAAGCCCATCAAAAAAGTTGATCCCAAAAACTTCTTCATCTCTTCAACATTTGTGGGAGTCCACCGGGTTGCTCTAGAGTGGGGCTTAAGAGTGGCACTGTTGTCCCTCAAAAACTGTTCTGCATACAAATTAGTTTGATCAACAATCTCTTGCAAAAACACATCGTCAAAAAACAACTGAAAAAAATTTATTGGCAGAAAATTCTCAGTATTCACTCTACACCCAGGAACACCAGTGAACTCTGGCAATGCTGGCTGCACCATGCCAGGGGGAACCCAGAGGCCATCCCTATCAACGGGGGGAGCAGCCACCCCAGCCTGCAGCCCAGAAGCCTTTTGCTGCTGTTCACCAACGGGAAGCCTAACAGCCACAGATACTTCTGGCTGCACAACACCAACAGAAAACATAGCATCCCCAGAGGGCTCTTCCTGCACTACACCAACGAGAAGCCTAGCAGCCTGAGATGCTTCTTGCTGCACTACACCTCCGGGAAACCAAGCAGGCCCAGATGCCTCTTGCCGCTCTACACCAATGGGAAGCCTAACAGCCCCAGATGCCTCTTGCTGCACTACACCAACAGGAAGACGAACATCACCAGATGCCTCTTGGCGCACCACAGCAATGTGAAGCCTTTTGGGCGCAGGCTGCAGCCCACATGCCTCTTGCCGACGTAAAAAGAAAGGAAACCTTGCGGCCCTAGGCAGCAGCACAGATGCCTCTTGGCCCACTACCGGCACATCAATGTCCTCCTCTACCATAGGCCCTTCATCAGCACTAGAAGAAGATTCATCATCCGATGATGATGATTCCATGCGAAGAGAAAACTGACTGCCTGAATCTTCTGCCCCTACCTCTGGGTCCGAATCAGACTCAGTCTCTGAACCATGGTCAGAGGAAGACTCAAAAAGCAAACCAAGAACCTGCTGAGCAGTAATCCTGCGACTAGCCATTATCCTTACAAAGCAAGAAGACTGCACACACAAGTGAACAACAACCTACACTGTGCAAAGTAAGAAGTAAACAAGGTAAGGCTTTCACAAAAAGATCAATACAATCCAAAACAATTTCACTCTTACCAAATATAGCTACACTCACCAGCACCTACTCTGCTGAGACACAGCAAAAAGAAATGATATCCCACTAGGAAGAAAAAAAAAATGACAGATTAAAAAACAAAGTGCACATCAAACACTAATGCTGAAAAAAAAAAAAGAAAACAGACCCGCACAAACTGCTATAAGTACAACCTTTTTCAAAAAGACAAATATCATGGGAAAGTAGTACAAAATACATTCACTTACCAAGCACAAGCAACTACACAATCTGCAAAACCAGCAGTAACAGACCCGCAACCTACAACAATCCGAACAGCAAAAGCCTGGAACAAGACAAAAATAGAGAAGAAAAAAAAATTACTACCACATTTCACATACAATATAACAATTAAAAAAACAACACACAAATTTGCCCCCCAAATTTACATTCGCCCAGATGGGCCATCAAATAGGGCTTAGACCAATTGGGATTAGATGAGGTTTAACATCAAGACACTGGTTAATTTTTTGAATTTTTTTTTACTGCCTGACCTCTTTGGTGCCAGTCGGTCTTTTGCTCCTACCAGTACCCCCATCACACGGGGGCAGTAAGGACATTCATACACCTTTTGTACGTGTGACACATACAAAACATTCACACCGCCAGCCGCCAGCGCCATTCAAGGGCCCATCACTTTCACACGCCCACATATCTGACACAGCAACTACACAAAATGATGGACTGCATAGAGTGTCACTCAACTAGCAGTGTGTGTAGTGACCAACAGAAAGTAACTACTCACACACCGCCAGCCGAGCGCCAGTCCACCCACACCACCATCCAAGCACCAGACCATACACACCGCCAGCCAAACACCACTCAGCGCACACCGACAGCCAAGTACCACTCCACACACACCGCCAGCCAAGCACCACTCCACGCACACCGCAAGCCAAGCGCCACTCCACACACACCGCCAGCCAAGTTCAAGTTCAAGTTCAGGAATTTATATAGCGCACTACTCACCCAGAGGGTCTCAAGGCGCTTGGGGAGGGGATTCATTATTTATCGAATAGCCAGGTTTTAAGTTCGTTTCTGAAGGAGATGTGGTTCTGTGTAAGGCAGAGGTGAGTGGGGAGTGAGTTCTAGGTCTTTGCCGCCAAGTAGGAAAAGGATCTACCTCCCATGGTGGATCTTTGGATACGCGGAACTGCGGCGAGGCCTTGATTGGAGGATCTTAGTTGGCGGGTGGGTGTGTAGAAGGATAGTCGAGTGTTGAGGCATTCGGGCCCTAGTTTGTAGAGGGCCTTGTGTGCGTGGGTGAGGAGACGGAATGTTATTCTCTTGTTGACGGGAAGCCAGTGGAGGTCTTTCAGGTGGCCGGTAATGTGATCTTGGCGAGGGATGTTCAAAATGAGTCTCGCTGATGCGTTTTGGATGCGTTGGAGTTTTTTCTGTAATTTGGCTGTAATTCCGGCGTAGAGGGTGTTTCCGTAGTCTAGTCGGCTCGTAACCAGTGCGTGGGTGACAGTCTTTCTTGTCTCGGCGGGGATCCAATGGAAGATTTTTTGGAGCATACAAAGTACGTTGAAGCAGGAGGATGAGACGGCGTTGACTTGCTTGGTCATCGAGAGTGAGGAGTCCAGGATGAAGCCAAGGTTACGTGCGTGGTCTGTGGGTATGGGGGCTGAGCCCAGATCCGAAGGCCACCATGAGTCGTCCCAGGCAGAGGGGGATGATCCTAGGATGAGCACTTCCGTTTTGTCTGAGTTAAGTTTCAGGCGGCTGTTTTTCATCCATACGGCTACTTCTTTCATGCCTTCGTGAAGATTGGTTTTGGCGGTGTTGGGGTCTTTGGTGAGGGAGAGGATCATCTGGGTGTCGTCAGCGTAGGAGATGATGTTAAGGTTTTGTTGACGCGCGATGGAAGCGAGTGGACTCATGTAAACGTTGAAGAGGGTGGGACTGAGTGATGATCCTTGTGGTACACCGCAGATGACTTCAGTGGCCTCTGATTTGAATGGGGGAAGTCGGACTCTCTGAGTTCTCCCAGCTAGGAACGAGATGATCCAGTCCAGGGCTTTTCCTTTTATGCCGATGTTGCTGAGGCGTTGTATGATGGTGCTGTGACAGACAGTGTCGAAGGCGGCGGAGAGGTCGAGTAGAATGAGGGCCACTGTTTCTCCGTTGTCCAGTAGTGTTCGGATGTCGTCTGTTGCTGCGATGAGGGCGGTTTCGGTGCTGTGTTTGGCTCGAAAGCCGGACTGTGAGGGATCGAGGGAGTTGTTGGATTCGAGGAAGGCGGCGAGTTGGCTATTGACGGCTTTCTCAATGACTTTGGCCGGGAATGGGAGGACGGATATGGGGCGGTAGTTTTTAAGTTCAGAGGGGTCTGCTGTGGGTTTCTTCAGGAGGGCGCTAGCTTCGGCATGTTTCCAGCTTTCTGGGAAGGTAGCAGAGTTGAAGGAGCAGTTGATGACATCACGGAGATGGGGTGCGATGATGGAGTCTGCTTTGTTGAAGATGTGGTGGGGACATGGGTCGGTTGGTGAGCCAGAGTGGATGGAATTCATTAGGCGGATGGTGTCTTCAGTGGTGATTGGGTTCCAGGCGCTGAGGTTGTTAGAGGGCGGTTTAGGTTCTGAGGGGGGTGGAGAGGATTGTTTGTTGGAACTGTTTTCGAAGCTGTTATGTATGTTGGCAATTTTGTTGTAGAAGAAGGAGGATAACGAATCGCAGAGGTCTTGGGAGGGAGTGATGTCGTTTGAGGCTGCGGTGGGGTTTGTGAATTCTTTGACGATGTTGAATAGTTCCTTGCTGTTATGGGCGTTGTTGTCGAGTCGATTCTTGAATGCTGATTTCTTGGTGGATCGAATCAGCTGGTGGTGTTTGCGGGTGGCTGCCTTGAAGGTGGTCATGTTGTCGGTGGTTGGGTTTTTTCTCCAAGTTTTCTCGAGAGTACGGCATAGCTTCTTGGATTTCTTAAGGTCATCGTTGAACCAGGGGGCCTTTTTGCTGTCTTGTTTGGTGTGATGGTTTTTCAAGGGTGCTAATTCATCAGCGCTGTGAGTGATCCATTGTTTGAATTTAATGGCAGCTTGGTTTGGGTCTGATGAGAGGGCGGGTGGGTTTTGGTTGAGCGATGTGAGTAGTTGGTCGGTGGTGATTTTGTTCCATTTTCTTCGGGGAATAGGTTGTGGGGGGTTGTGGGTCGAGGTGGTTTTGTAGCTGAAGTGAACACAGCTGTGGTCCGTCGAATGGAGAGCTGTGGTGCGATCGAAGGAGATGTGTTTGCTGGAGGTGAAGATTGGGTCGAGCGTATGTCCGGCTACATGGGTGGGGGTGTCAACAAGTTGTTTGAGGCCGAGATTGGCCAGGTTGTCAAGAAGGGTGGTGGTGTTGCTGTCGTTTTTCTTTTCCAGGTGGAAGTTGAGGTCTCCTAGTAGAATGTAGTTCTCGGAGGCGAGGGCATGTGGACTGATGAAGTCAGTGATGTCTTCGCTGAATTGTTTACGGGTTCCTGGAGGCCTGTAGATGAGGGTGCCTCTGAGTGTGGTCCTAGGGTCGGTGTGGATCTGGAAGTGGAGGTGTTCGGCGGTTGTAAGGTTATCGTCGGAGCTGGTCGTGATTTTGATGGTGTTCTTATGGACGATGGCGATGCCTCCTCCTGTTTGGACGGTGCTGTCTTTTCGGATGATCTTGTAATTGTCCGGGATGGCTATGGCGATGTTGGGTGTTGATGATGCGTTCATCCATGTTTCAGTGAGGAAGGCGGCGTCCGGTGATGTAGTGTCGAGTAGATCCCAGAGTTCGGTGGCGTGTCTGTGGATTGAGCGGGTGTTCAGCAGGATGCACTTCAGGTGGTTGGAGTCGGAGCTGTGTTTGGGGTTAGTGGAAGTGGTATGGGTGTTGATGCTGGTATATTTGCAGGAGTGGCAGGCGAAGGGTCCATGGGTGTGGCCTGGGGAAGCTACGCAGCATAGAGGGAAGCGTCTGGGGTTAAGGGCTAGGAGGGTGGCGGCCTCATACGTTATGCGGGAGGAGAGCGGTTTGCGAGGGCCAGGGGGTATGGCGCTGGGCGCGGTCCAGGCGCGGACGGGCGTAGACGGGCTTACCTTTGGCGCACCTTCGGCGCGCATGGGGCGCTCTCGCTGCGCGAAAATGCATCTGTCATATGCGGATAGTGGAGGGGGAGGGGCGAGGGAGGGTCAGCTGGGAGGCGGGTGCGAGGTGAAGGGGAGGGTCTGCAAGGCAAAACAACAACAAAATGGCCGTAGCAGTCACAGAAACGAA
The DNA here is from genome assembly GCF_964261635.1 of Lissotriton helveticus. Classification (NCBI taxonomy): domain Eukaryota; kingdom Metazoa; phylum Chordata; class Amphibia; order Caudata; family Salamandridae; genus Lissotriton; species Lissotriton helveticus. The sequence goes on along the minus strand of NC_136068.1, from coordinate 1,261,026,208 downwards.
ACTACAGAGAGGCTGGGCTACAATCAAGCAGCTTCTGCGATAATTCAATAAAGTGCTGCAAATCTCCAAAGCACAATTCTGTAAAGCGCTACAAATATTAAAATCACACACTTATAGCTACGAGCAACACAGCGAGCGCAGATAATATGAATAACTATGCAAATTGGCAGGGCTAGTCGCACAATAGCGCGATTGTACACGGCAGTCAGCCAAGCTATACTTATCAAATGAGGGCAATGTGCGGAGCTTAGCGATCTCAGGAGTGAATCAGGGAGCCAAAAAGATGCCAGGATCAGAGCAGGGAGCCTGGGGAGCGACCGCTGCTGAGAGCGTCAGGACGGTCACAGCGATGCCGAGGTCGGGAGCAGGGCTGTGTGCTCAGTGGGAGGGAGGGTCAGCTGGGAGGCGGGTGCGAGGTGAAGGGGAGGGTCTGCAAGGCAAAACAACAACAAAATGGCCGTAGCAGCCACAGAAACGAAACTACAGAGAGGCTGGGCTACAATCAAGCAGCTTCTTCGATAATTCAATAAAGCGCTGCAAATCTCCAAAGCACAATTCTGTAAAGCGCTACAAATATTAAAATCACACACTTATAGCTACGAGCAACACAGCGAGCGCAGATAATATGAATAACAATGCAAATTGGCAGGGCTAGTCGCACAATAGCGCGATTGTACACGGCAGTCAGCCAAGCTATACTTATCAAATGAGGGCAATGTGCGCAGCTTAGCGATCTCAGGACACCGCTCTACGCACACCATCCAGCCAAGTACCACTCCACACACACCGCCAGCCAAACACCACTCCACACACACCACCAGCCAAACACCACTCCGTGCACAGACAACCAAGTACCACTCCACGCACACCATCCAGCCAAGCGCCACTCCACACACACCGCCAGCCAAGCAGCACTCCGTGCACAGACAGCCAAGTACCACTGCACGCACACCATCCAGCCAAGCGCCACTCCACACACACCGCCAGCCAAGCACCACTCCACGCACACCGCAAGCCAAGCGCCACTCCACACACACACCGCCAGCCAAGCACCACTCCGTGCACAGACAGCCAAGTACCACTCCACGCACACCACCAGCCAAGCGCCACTCCACACACACCACCAGCCAAGCACCACTCCACACACACCGCCAGCCAAGGCAGTAAGGACAAAAAAAGACCAACTGGCACCAAGGGAGGCGGACAGTAAAAAACAACCAAAATTATAACCACCATTGGAACAAAACTCAAATCCTAGGGCCTAGAGGGCCAAAAAACAAGAGGCAAAACGTCAAAAAAAACGGGCCGATTTGCCCCAAGGGGGGGCAGAAATTCAAAAACATAATTACTTGCCACCAGAAGCGACCCTTGCCCAAGGGGTCGCTTCCTAAAAACTAAATTTAAATTCCCTGGTTCTAGTGGGCATTTTCTGCCCCCCCTGGGGGCAAAACGGCAAGAAAAACGGGCCGATTGCCCCCAGGGTGGACAGAAAAACAAATCCACAATCATGGCCACCTGGAAGCGACCCTTACCCAAGGGGTCGCTTCCCAAAACAAACACATTGCCCCAACAAAAATCCCTGGTGCTAGTGGGAAATTTCTGCCCCCCCGGGGGCAAAACGGGCCGATTTGCCCCCAGGGGGGCAGAAAAACAAAAAGGTAATGTGAGGCCACCTGGAAGCGACCCTTGCCCAAGGGGTCGCTTCCTAAAAGCTAAATTCAAAATCCCTGGTGCTAGTGGGCATTTTCTGCCCCCCCCCCCCCTGGGGGCAAAACGGCAAAAAAAACGGGCCGATTTGCCCCCAGGGGGGACAGAAAATCGTAAACATAAAAAATGGCTGCCAGGAAGCGACCCTTACCCAAGGGGTCGCTTCCAAAATAAACACAATGCCTTCCCAAAAAATCCCTGGTGCTAGTGGGGCATTTCTGCCCCCCCCCCCCCCCCGGGGCAAAACGGCCGAAAAAACGGGCAGAAAAACGAAAAGATAATTACAGGCCACCTGGAAGCGACCCTTGCCCAAGGGGTCGCTTCCAGTAAACTACATTTAAATCCCTGGTGCTAGTGGGGGCATTTCCGCCGCACGATCGCGGCGCTGTGCGCGATCGTGAGGCAGAAATGCCCTGCAAAGAGACATCAGGGGAGAGGAAAATCCCTTTCCTCTCCCCTGATGCCTCTTTGCGGCCCCAAACCCCCCCCAAGCACGAGAAACCTACCTTACTCCTCGGCGCTCAGGAAGCAAATGGCTTCCCAAGCGCTGGGAATCCCTGATGATGTCAGCGCGCGCTGTGCGCGCTGACGTCATCAGGGATTCCCATGGGGAGGGGCCGGGGCTGCAGCGGAAACTCTTCCGCTGCCACCCCCAGCAAAACGAGCGCGATCGCAGACCCTCGGGGGGAGCGCCAGTGCTTCCCCCGAGGGTGGGGCTCATGACGAGCTGGGCTCGTCATCAGCGCACGACCGGTGTGCGCCATGACGAGCCCAGGTCGTCATCAGCCCCGAAGGGGTTAAGGCATTTCATGCCTGGATCAAGATCTTGAATGTAGTTTTCAAAAACCTCTCTTTGAAACTGTAATAGTATAGTCAAATAGTTTGTTACTCTTCTCCTTGAACCGGTAGGTGGGCATGGTACCATAAATTGAGGTAACACTTAGGTTTTCTATATCATCTCATATTACTTTATTGTCTACATTGAGTTTCTTCTTGTTAAAACAGATCCACTAATATTTCTCTTCAAGATTAAAATATCTTGTAATCTCCTTTGAATGCTAAAGTGGCATTTCTCACTATGGTTATAAAAGCAGAAAATGCAGCAGTTAAGGGTCATCGGGTAGGCACTCAGGAGAAGTCCATTCAATATTTCACCAAAAATGGTGCAGAGAAAATGAATGGGTTTAAATCAAAGGAAACATTAAGCCCCTAATTACAAGTGGTTGGGATTGAGATGCCAGGATGCCGTCTAGCCAAAAAGAGCGATTCCAGACGTTCTGAGTACTGGTCCCTAGAATGTGAATTAACACGTGAACTGGGAATTACCTGGTCCAAAACGGCATGTGGAGGCTCCCTTCTGTGGATAAATCTGCTTCGATTCATCACCAGCTATTAGGAGGTGACAAATGGGTGCAGGACCAGGTCAGCCTTTGTAGGGTGGGTAGGGCTTCAGGGGGTATTACAGCCAATGGGTTCTGATGTCGTAGAAGAGGTTAAGTGGGGACCAGGGAATGGGATGTTGGGGCTGAATTCTAAGAGTAAGCCAGGAGTTTTCCTAGTTTATTAATGAAAATCAGAAGCAAGCCAGGAGTTCTGCAAGAACACGTCATACTTACTCATAGCCAACCTTTTATGAATCTGGCCGTATGTGAATTGAGCTCCATGAGCCAATTCACAAAAGATTTGCTGGAAATGGGTGAGACTTACACATATAGTACTCCTATCTTACTCTTGAATGGTAGACATAAGGTAGACTGTTCCAAGCTTGCTCCTGCTTTGCTCACACAATTCAAGAGTAAGCCAGGAGTACCACAAAATTAAGCCATAGCAAAACCTTAGGAGATTGTGGCCTGTATCTTCCCCTCTGCAATGTCATTACACATAGAAAAGATCTGCAATAGGTAAACGTGCACATTTTTCATCTTGGCTAGTTTTGTTGAAAGTGAAGAAATATATTGCTATGCAGTAAAAATGATCACACTGTACAGAGTCAAACTTTGTGGTATTGAAATGGGAAACTGCCAGCTTCGCAAAGGGAAAGAATTGGACACTCTGTAATCTTTGCAAGTTAAAAGCAGCTCTCACCTGCATTCTAACCCTTAAACCTATTGTGCATCAAATGTCCTCTTTTGGCTTACACTATTACCATATACATTCTTTTTTTTGTATGGTTTGTAAAATCAATCGGTGCTTAATTTGTAAAATATGAAGTACAGGTGCTCACAGTTTTTAGGAGACCACACCCACTTCCCCAGCTCCGCCCACAACCTCCAGTAGCTCCACCTACTTCCTTTATTGACCACATCCACAAGCCTAAACACATTTGAGCTACTCCTCACTTGAGTTTCGCAAGGAGCTGAGGATCCTAGTTCTTCACGTAAGCACATGAAAGACCTCACCTGATTAGTGCGCTATACGAATCAATATAACATATTTTAACATTTGAGAAGCCTATGGCAACAATTTAAAGTGAACTCGAATTAGAAAATGTGGCAGCTTTTTAAAATAAAGATAATGTGCTTTACTGTGCTGATTAAAAGAAAGGAAGGTATGAAGGAAGGAATACATTAAAGAAGACCACAACACATTCAGGCAGGAAGGTGAGTGATGGAATGAGGAATTAAATAAGTAATGCTTAAAGAAGGAGGAAATAAGAAAAGAATGTGAAAGGAAGAAATGAAGGGATAGATGGAACGAGGGAGAAAGGAAGTGGATGATGTGTAATGGATGAATAGAAAGAAGAAAGGACATGAGGAAGAAAAGCAGAAGGAAGAGTTGAAGGTACGAAAAGAAGAAATTAAAGAAGGGATGAAGGAAGGACCAGGAAAAAAAAGTATGGAATGAAAGAAGGAAGAAATGCACCAGGAATGACAGGATGGGGATGGGGGATGGATAAGGGTGTAAGGAAGCAAGAATAGAAAGAGGAAAAGAGGCATGGCTGGAAGTGCTGAAGGAGAGATCAAGGAAAGAAAAAGGTGGCATGAAGGAAAGAAAGGAGGTCAGGGGAATAGATACGTCTATGAAAGGTACTGGGTCAAGAAAGGACAGAGGGAATAATGGCAGGGAAATATTCCAAAGAAATTGAAAAAGAAACAATCACATCTGTGTCCTTAATACACCGTTTGTTTTCAAAGCACATATTCACCAGAGGGGGCCTAGACACCAAATATAAATGTTGTTATCCAGCTCAATGGCACTAATTCTTTCGACCTCAGAAAGAAAAAAGACTGAGTGGTCACATCAAGATTTAAATGTATGACCCTGACATCAAATACAGATTCCTGGAGTGGATATACATATATACTCAAGAAGGAAAAACATAAAAGAGAGAGTACAGAAGGAGGAGAGGTCTGAAGGCAAAGATAGATACAGTAGACAAAGACTGAAGAGAAGTGGGGAAAGCAGAGATTGGGAGTGCAAGATTGAAGTTGAACATGATGAGAATGAAAAGTGGAAAGAGGAGAAAGGCAAGGCAAGGGAAGAAGAGCAGACAGCATGTGAAAGTGGAAGGGAAAGAGGAAGGTGAAAAGGCGGCGATTAAGAGGAAACACGGACATAAGGCAGATATTGAAGGAAGAATGGAGAGAAGGGAAGGAGTGAGGTGTGAAGGGGAATAGATACTGAGGAAATGAAAAGAGTACACCTCTGTTTTATTACCTATACAGTAATTCATTATGTAAAGTTGAGGAGTGACAGGCTTGTATCATTCTTGGCCTGTCTCCTCAATTCATTGCTGTGCTGTCCAAGACACACAATAGCAATTATTTAACCAGTGTTATGGTTTTATGATATCAAAAGATGTTTTGTGTCATTACAATTGGTAATCCTGATAAAAGTGTCAGTTAAATGCCCAAGTTCGGGGCTGAAGTGGCACAGCAGAGCTGTGAGTAAAGGGCCACTGCCCAGCCTGTGAAAACTACTGATGAGGAGTGAGCAGCACTGGCAGAGAAGTGGGGATGCCCTGATGCTCTGCAATTAGCAGACTACCTGTGTGGGTTTATTGTGCTGCGGCCATCGGATGAGAGCAGTAAAGCTGAGCTCAGCAATGCCTTCCAACATTGTTTTACCAGTGTTGTGCAGGTTCCTAAACTAACCTGCAGCATTAGGGTCCACAGCTGAGACCAGGACAACACATCCTGGGAACAGACACCCTCTGAAATGTTATCACGTGGTGCATGCCCGACTGGGCCCCTCCCACCTCTGGGTTCCGTTGCATTGTACCGGCTGCGTCAATGGTATCTATACCTCTGCTATCATCTATTAAAACCACCTTTGCTTGCTTCTGTTCCTCACCTTTTGTGAAACGCATGTTCACGCCTGTGTTTCTAACTCAAGAATACTCCTATTGTCTTGAGGATGAAAGCCTGCATGGCCTTGCTAGGTTTTAAACTTATGACTATGAGGCCAAACACAGATCGATGCAATAAATACATTACCCTACTGACACACCAGGCCCTGCATCAAGGCACTCTCTCCATCATCGCATAACTTGGAAACTGCTGACTTTCCTGTTATTTTCTTAACAGTGCCTAGAATTATTTTAGGCAAATGGAAATACCACCTCTCATTTCTAGGTTTCGCTCCCCAAATCACCTATATGATGTGCTTCATCTTTTTTATTACTTACCTGGGCTTTTTAAGCTCACCCTTCCAAAAGTTGAAAGAATTGCAGCCTACACTCACAGATTTTTAAAGTTTTGATTCAACTAGTAGGTACAGAGCATTCTCCTGCGTGGTATGTGCCCTGCTTGTGCACCTTCCACACCGGGCCAAAGACAGTCCAGCAGCCATGGAAAGACAGTGTGTGGACCCTCTGCGACACTTGCATGAAAACAACATCCCTCTGCGCAGCACACTGGCATGGCAGTTGTTGGACGCTCCCATTACCCATTTACCATACCATCCCTCCGTGCAGCACACTGACATGGCAGTTGTTGGACTCTCCCATTACCCGTTTACCACCATTAAATTTCACCATATATGCAACGCTCTTGACGCAGTCTGACATTCAAAACAAATAGTGCTATGAGAATGACATATTTGCCAAAACAGCTTCAAACTTTTGCACCAAAAGTGACATCACACCGGCAAAAAATGGTACCCAGGACCATTCAGCTCTTAAGGAGCATTTTGTAGTGTCTCAGAGGAACCCTAGGCATGTTTTGGAGGGTGGAAGGGGGTGGAAATAAGGAATTCATGCTCAAAAACTGCATCACGCTTTTTATTTCCTGCAGTTTTGTATAGCCTATCTAGACTGGAGATATTGGAGTGTTTTACATGAGTGTCCCTGGCTGGGCAAGAATGGCCTTCGTGCAGAGGAGCATGCCAGCAGTGAACAGCATTTAATGCCAGGTGCGAGTGAGCACTTGTGCTGAATGGTTTAATTTTCTGTTCTCTGCTGTTTCCTTCTCACTGCATGCACTGTCCAGGGCAATGTTAAAAAAATAATCACAGACCTGCCGGTGTTTGGGATCTGCGCTGAATCAGGCCAGGTGACTTTGAACTTCGGGTGAATGGAGAGCAGAGCTTAGGAGGCACCACAGAAACTCACAGCCCAGCCTGTGGGTAGAGCGCCTGGCTCTGCTGTTCCACTTGTACACTTCTGTGTGTGCATGTTTCTCGGAAGTGGGATGTGTGTTATTTCTCTCCTGCTCCACTTGTATTGTTTTTGGCCACTCCAGTACCTGGCCTCGCCGCTCGGCTGGTCTAGGAGTTAGTGCTCTTCATGCAAAGCATGGGTGATGGCGCTCCTCCTGCCTCAGTGAAGCAGCATTTCTTTAACCCTCCCCTAGCCTGATAAAAAGTAAACACAAGCGCAGGACTTACCAGAAGAGCCCGAAACAAGACAGGCCCCACACAACGAGGAGAACAGGTTAGATTGAAATAATTCAGCTTACACCAATTTGGATTTCCCATGCTGAATGTTTACGAATGATTCATTCTGCCCACCCCTACAATAGACCTGGCCCTGTGAAAACAGTGCTGGTGCTCAGCACCGGAAAGCACCGGCACAAATTAAGCACTGAAATCAATATTTCACTCAGAACTAAGACAAATCAATATTTCACTCAGAACTAAGACAAATCAATGACATGAGTGTCCCAGACGTACTTTAAATGTACAGAAAGTAATTTAACTTAAATAAAGGGTCAGTAAATACAAAAATAAAGTAACATGTAAATGATGGCCACAACATACCACAAAACAACAAACCATTGTACGGTCAAGCATTCCCCAAAGAGTACACGCTCTCTATATTCAGAAATTTGTATGCATCAAATCTTAAAGGACCTTTAGTATGCCTAATATAATCCAGCCCATTGGAAGACGTTTACATAATTTTCCTAGCAAAAGTGACATGATCGTTTAAGCTGTTCACAGTGCAGCCGAAATGACCCCAATAAATGAAGGAGGATTTCCCAGACACTAAGGCAAACAACAGAGCATAATACACATCTGGACATTTCCATAGCATGCTCCATCTATGCCTTTGGTGACTCGTAGGTCAAGCCTGGATTTCCAGCCAACATTTCCCAAGACAGTTGGCAAGTCTGAAAGGACAATCTTTGTGTGGAGGGTTAGTTAAGAGTTCAAATTGTTTTTTATTCAACCTGTAATATGGTATTGCTTTCAGTGTGCGCAAGGTGCCACGCTGGGCTGCATGCCGGACTGACATGATGCTTGCATGAAGAATGAAGCACTAACAAGCGTAGCTTTATATTCCTGCACTTTTTCAATACATATTGTGTCAAATTATGTAACACAACAAAAAGTGATCACTATATTCATATGAAAGGTAGAAATAAATACATTGACATTGTTTTTTTTCTGGTGTTTTTTTGTCGTTTTGGCGGTGCATTTATTTTTTTAATATTCAATTTTATTCGCTCACAATATTCTATGTACACAATTTGTACGTTTACTTGCAAGGCAGTGGTAATATGAGCATTAGTGCCAAATGTGAATTTCTGGCTATGTGGCCGCAGCGTAATGAAAACATTTTAATAAATAGAGTAAGGCTTTTTTCCTGAGGAGACATGGAAGGAGACGTGACTAAACTTAGTTGCTTGCAGGCTGCTACTGTGGCGTCCATGGGGGGCAGGCTCAGACGGCTGGTGCCGTTGCATGTGCACTGCAGTTTACGCTGAGTGCATTACCTATCCTGCCCCACCCTGTAGAACAGTGGTTCTTAATCTTTTTACTACTGAGGACCTCCACTGAATCACTACTGGAAGCTGGGGACCTCCCAAGCAATTTGTACAATTTAAATAGTAACTCGTAAAAAATACACAAACAAGTACATACCAAAAAAATACTCAAATTACCTCTTTTATGCACTTGCAGGACATAAAGTGAATTTAATTAACTGGATATTTCTTTAAAGGTAGTACTTTATTTTGAGATAGCACAGCTTGGAAACAATGGGCTGGGTTTGCCTCTTTCTATTCCTTAGCTATGGTGTTTGAAAATAAAGCATTATCTCAAAGATAACATGTTCAAGAAATTCACTTAACGTCCTGCAGGTGCAAAAAACAGTACAACACAACAAAATCACTTTGAAATAACGCAGCATTAAAGCACAGCAACGTAAAAAATGTATGCACTCATATCTATGAACAGGGCACCATCACTAACGTGGAAGCTGTGGACACTGCACATACTTTGCACAATCGTGAGAAGGGTTCATCAATTACTAGCCTGGATTACATACTTTCACAAAGTTACGCTGTGGGAGGGAAAGATCAGGGCCTAACTATGTTTACCTGCCTACTAATTGGCTTGAACCATTTCTCACTATATATTAATCAGCAGGGGCAGTTGTCGGAGTGCGGAAACATGGTGTGTGTCAAAGTTACAGAAAGGGTTTGTGATGGCTGGAAAAACTGTGATTTAGACACAAACGTTTTTCACTTTAATGTGCCAGATTATTTGAAAAGTTTTTATCAAAAGTAGGAGTTTTGAAACACGATGCAAGAAACATTCCTGCCCCCTCTCGGCTGACATTGCTATTAGTGAACTAAGAAGCAAGACAGTTGTCATGTATATATAAAATTGGAGTATACGTGGCCTAGATTCTAAAACTGGGTCTGGTGGCTCAGTAGATTAATGTGTCCGCTGCAGGGGCCTTTGTTTGACCTCATAGTCACAGGTTCAAATCCCAGCAGGTCCACTCAGCATTTCATCCATCTGAGGTTGATAAAATGAGAACCATTAAGTTGGGTAACAATAAATATCTGTTATTCAGCTCCAAGATGCCTCTGGGTGAACGTGCGCTTGTTATATTTGGAGCAACTTTTTGAGCTATTAAATCAAACACAGAACAGGTTTTTGTACAGCACCCATCCTGAACTCAAGTATTTACAGTAGCTTGATGAAATAAAAATTATTTGGCTTTATGTACATTTTGGCCAAGCAGGGATTGATCCCAGTTTCCAGTTTCAGACTTTACAACTCATTTACGAAATTGGTAATCCATTATGATTTCTAAGATTTCTGCTTCCTGCTTAATTCTTTGAAGAGAAGGTTATACTTCGGTGACAAGCAGAATTCACTTTTTTTGGGGCTTATTCACCAACCGATAGAGGTAACATTACATGTTTCTTGCCCAACAGTACTGGTACAGCACACAAGGCCCCACCCAATAGTTAAGTGTTTTCCTTCTGTAGCACAAATACGTTTTGAAGCTATATTTTTTCACAGGACACAATTTACATAAATATAAAAACACTCACATGTTTGTCAAGAGACCTTCCTGCCGGCCAAGGCTGTGAGCTGCCCGAACACTGTTTAACCTCGTCTAAACAGTTAAGAGGCACAGTTTGTCTGCATGAGTGCGATGCGTGGCCAGAAGTGGAGAGCAAACAGGGGCATCAAAATGCTCTGGGCCCAAAAGCTTCTGACTTTCAGCCCATTGCATACACACACACAAGGGAAAACCAGCACTCTTGTGTGCTGTGAGGGTGTTTCCTTCACCTGCCAAATGCCAATCCCAATGCCTTTAACGAGGAGAGAAGGCTTGGGTAGGCGCCCCAAGACCTGCGGACCCCCTGGGAATGTGTCACGAACCGCTTGGGGTCCGGGAATCACTGCTGTAGACCACTGCGTGATGGTGCCAAATGTGAACGTGGCCACTGCGGCTGCGCGCGCCAAGCCTCTGTCTCTGAGGCCGAGGTCCTATTTTAATAATGGCCTGGCTGTCGCCCGTGCAGAGAAGCAGGCCATTGTCATTATCATAACACTCCTCTGCCTCGGAGACTGTGCCCAGCTGATGCGTGCCGTGACACTGACTGCCTGTTATTAAGAGTAAGGTTATTGGTCCCAGAGTCGAGCCAGTCTGCATTGTGCTGAGGGGGCCCCCTGGACCACGGGGCCCATCGCACTGCGGGGGCCTATGTTACGCCCCTGTCAAAGAGGGCCGTTTCTACCATTAGGCAAGACTAGGCGACTGCCTAGGGCGGCAAAAGGGGGAGGGCGGCAAAATACATGAGTTTAGGCAGGCGGAAATCCCCGTGAAAGGCCTTCGAATACAAAGTGCTGTGGCGTCAGGTTCGGCGCCACGGGCAGGGGCCTTGTGCGCCACTTATGCGACTTCCGATTTCGCTCTCGAAGACTCGGCCCGATCAGAGTGGGTGGATCTCTGTACTCACACCCTGTGCTGACCTGACCTCAAGATGCCTGCCTGCTTCTGGAGCATCCGTACCGTTCGTTGTCCTGAGCGGTAAGGCCTGGCCCTCGGCTCCTGGAACAACTCATGTGTGCACTGTCAGGGCCGGTCCTAGGACTTCTGGGGCCCCGGGCGAAATGGAAGATGTGAGGCCCCTCGAATTTGCAACATCAAAGGCCGGCGTTAGGGATGGTGACCCTCGGTGCGACAATGTTTGTTGGCGCCTCGCCAATGAGCTCCTTTGCTATGAATTCCCTCACTACCACCCTTTAACAGCGCTCCTCAAGTTATGCTATGTGGATTGATGCTCAGCAGATTTATAAAGCGCATAGCTGCCCGAGGGCTTCCCAGTGCTGCGTGAGTCATCGTGTTGTCTAGCGGGATTCTGAGGCAGTACATGTCTAAGGCTAGTGGTGGTAAAGCCATGTTTTAAGCATATTTCTGAATCTGGTCTCGTTCATATATATTCTGCGCTCAGCGGGCATAGCATTCCAAAGCTGAGGCTCAATGCGACAAGGATACACATCCCCCAATCTGATCCTTTGGACCTTTAGCAATCTCGCATTGGAGGATCTTAAGGTCCTGCTAGGAGTGTAAGGTACCAGAAGATCCACTATTATGGTTGATTCCTCTATGCGCCAAGTAAAATGCCTTGAATTGTATCCTTTCCTCCACTCAAGCCAGTGCAAGGAAGCCACTGCAAGTTTCGCTGAGGTATGTTTGGGAGGCTTGAGGATAGTCCTTGCTGCCACACTTTTGACTAATTGGAGTCCCTTGATAATATATTTGGGTGAGCCCATATTCAGGGAGTTCCCATCGTCCAAGCAAAAAAGAATCAGCACTCGGACCTCTATTCTCCTAGATTGTGTAGGTAGGAGGTCTATGATTTTCCGTAGAGTTCTAATAAGGCCACAGCAAGATGATGTAAATATTTTTACTTGAGCCTCCATAGATAGAGAGCTATCCAACCACATACCTAAGTTCGTAATGGGGAAGGAAGGGATTGGATGTGCCCCCAGGAACTCTGGCCCTCCGAGGTTTGTTTGCGGTGTTGGCTTGTTTCCTAAAACCATCAGCTTGGCTTTGTTTCCCTTCAATTTAAGTGGGCAGTTAGCCATCCATCGTGCAACTGTCTCTAGCCAAGGGGCAAGTTGTTGATGTAAACCTGTTCTAGGGTAAAGGGAGACTACCAGTTGGGTGTCGTCAGCATAGGAGACCATCAACACCCAAAATTCCTTGACGATGTCTACCAATAGACTCAAATAAATGTTGAAAAGTGTAGGCCTCAATGCAAAGCCCTGCGGAACCCACACTTCAAACGGAAGACATCTGAATCACAGGGAGGTTCACAAATTTGAAAGGACTTTTCTTTTAGGAACGAGAAAAGCCAGGTCAGAGCACAATTTTGTATTCCTATTTCACTTATCCAGAGCACTGGAGTCTCGTAGCCAACGGTATTGAACGCTGCGCTCAGGTAGAGAAAGATAATGGCCATGGAACCTCCTTTCTCCAGCAATATTTTCAGCTCCCCTTTTATTGCTAATAATGCGGTTTCCATGCTATGCTGTGGACCAAAATCAGTCTGAGTCGGATTAAGAAGAGAGTTCTCCTGAACACAAGCAATAGCCTCACTGAAAGCCCTGACCTTGGGTTTATGCCACTCACCTTGCTTTGGCTCGACGCTGACTTTTAATTAATGCTTTTACCTACCCTGGACCTTGCAGTTATAATGCAGAAGTATGAAGCCAGGGAGAGGGTCCTTCTCTCCTGGGCCTCACAGGGATAGATTATGTCTGCAATGAGGCTTAATGTTGGGGGCCCCTCTCACTTTGCACTCAGAAAAAAGAAAACAATCTCTATGTGAAAAGAATAGGCAGCAATTTGTCAGAACACATCGCCTGACATTTAACGTCTGTTTTTGAAATTTACAGGCATCTTTATTGCTCATTCACCTTCTGAACTCCAGCATTTTAATTTCAGGGGTACTGCAGTCTCCCCTTCCCCCCCAACACCCCCACACTCCTATTTCCAGCACCTCTATCCTTCTTTGTCTCCCATACGGTCCTCGAATGCATGTACCGTATTTCTTTACATTTTTCCTCGCCTCCTCCTGGTCTAAGCATACTGTTTCCCCATATTCACCTGCTCTCCCTTCTCAGCCTCCCTTCACCATCTTGTCTCTTGATCACCTTTCTCCTCTTAACCCATACTGTCTCACGTTTGAAGTTTTACCATTTCTCCTCCATTGCTATATTTTGTCTTCACTTTTGCTCTGCACTCTCCCATCCACTTATATCCTTAAAGGGCAGGGTAAAGTGCACACACAACAAATGTGACAACATTAAAGCAATAATTTAAAAGCATCTTTATTGCTTCTTCACCCGTGGGACAACAGCAGGGTTATTTGGGGAGGGCTGTAGCACCCCACTCACCCCTACTTCCAGCGCATGTGAAAATTCTCTGGACTGCCCACACAGCAAATGCACCCACAACATTTAAAACTCTGCCACTTTTCATGGACTCTGGAACCAAAGTCAGGCATGACTCACAGTTCCAGAACGTGAGAGGATTTTCAGTTTTACATGATGTGAACTGAGCCCTAAGTCATTAGAGAGCTTTACGTGACCATCAGTTACATTACAAAATGATATATTCATTTTTTAGGGGCATGTGGAAATAGTGTTATGCCCAGAATCACTGAATGTTCAGCAGACGCTGAGACTCTAACCTAGTTCCTTAGTTCGTATAAGCTGCTCAATGCGTGCAAATCCCTGGGGGAAGTGTTTCATCCCATGGCTTCACAGTCATACTGAAATAGTAGGAAGTTCAGGAGATGGGGGGCACCCTACCCTGGGCCGCACAGTACTGAATAATGACAGTACGGCCAAGGGCAGGGGGGCCCACAGTTAGACCTTGAACCCTGATCCAGTGCTGCAAGGCTCAGGAGGGGGGCCTCTCGTGCCCTGGGCCTCACAGCACTGGATAATGGATGCAAGGCCAAGAGAAGGGGGCCCCACACTTGGGCCCTGGTCCAGAGTTTCGAAGCTCAGTGAAGTGGGGACTACCACCCCTGGACTTTAAAGAAGTGTGGCGCTTTGCCTATAAACATTGCCCAGCCACGGCTTCTCTCTGTTCTTCTGAGCCGCCTCTCCTGACCCATTAGTATTCAGCCGATCCTGAAAACAAAAGGGCCATTCGTTGCGTGGAAACGCGAATGGCACCTTTTCAACAGAGCACAGCCCCGCCCTTGACCTGCTCACACAAACACAATTATCTTTGCTGCTGTCCCAAGACCCCCGGGCATTCTTTCCATCCCCCCCCACACCCGTAATCCCAGGAATTACACCACGCCTTTAGGACTGCCGAGATTAAGGCACCTCGTTTACATGTTTGGGTTATCTTTGTTACTGCTCACATCATTATATTTTTCCTCCTTTCTCTCTTCTCCACCTTTCTCTCTTTCGTGATTTTTCATCACATTCTGAAGATGAAAAATAATTCGCAGTCTCCATAATTGAGTGTCGGTACCAGCCACCAGCACAGATTACGCACAGGTGGGAGTACAACATCCTCAATTTGGTTGGACTATGCCTAGATGTTCCCTCTTCTGCCTGCCACAGTCTTTTTTTTACAGCACTTTGTATTGACCAAGAAGTGATATATTAAAAGCATACAATATACCTTTTTTAAGTAAATAAATGTTCTCCTTTCTTTCCCCCATATTCCTATCCAATTTACAGTGGAGTTAAGGCAGTAGCATTGTGGACCTTTTAACTGTCCCGTCAATTCATCCACGAAATAGCACAGCACTCGTGTAAAAACGAAGTAGTACATTTAATGGGAAGAACAAGACTATCTGAAAGCCATTCAACTGCGGGGCCGGCGGCGGGGCCCCCCCTGAGCGCGAGGCCCTGGGCAGCTGCCCATACCGCCCATGGCTAGGACCGGCCCTGTGCACTGTTAAAACTTGTCACCAGCTGCACTTTCCCGGCAGTTGTAATTGGGTGACTTTTTGACTGAATTATATGCGGGCGTGGTGCCTCTCCACTCCTGGCCTATTGTCCCTCCCAGTCCGACCTTGGGGCAGCATCACTCTTTCAGCTACACATAAGTCAAAAGAGGCCAACTCATCCCCAGCCCTACCAGCCTTTCAGAGGCACGAGCATAGCTAACTCAGAGACTGGCTGACTGCTCCTCAATATTACTGGCCTTTCAAAAGCATGGAGGCACGTGTCGCAGACACGCAGGAGTGTAATGAGTGTGGCTGGCGTTGATTCAACCCCAGCCCTGCTGGCCTTCCAGAATCACGAGGCTACCGATCCGTCAGAGGCAGAGGGGCAACTCGATTTCCCGAACAAAGGACAGACTCTCCGTTGGCCTCTCCAAGCCCTGTCTGCTGTGTTCAGACTCTCAGCAACAACAGCCTTTTGGAGGCCACGTCGTGTGACTAACGCCCTCGGCACTACTGGCCTTTCAGAGGCGCCCTTGCATCACTGATCCCACCAAGCGCTAGCAGGGCATCGTAGGTCGATGAATACTGTTATTTAAGAGGTCAGCTTGACGTGTGGTTGACTCTGCCCCAGTCCCACCGACATGGTCCCAAGGGTAGGCTGTATATCAGAGGGCCTCTGATGCAGGACCTAAGCGTGACAGTCGTTACGAGACAACGTGCAGTCCAGCTACATTAACCATGTGCATTCTTGATCAAGGCCTGCCTTTGGTCTCCAACCTCTCTACGAACAAGGGTGGGGGTCCTGTGTAACTTCTTTCTATCACTTGGTTTTTCTCTTTCAGCAACCTGCCCACCTCACAGCAACCGTGACCCCCTCCCTCACCTTTACCTTGATCTTTCCAGCATCTCTAATCGCCCAACGGCCCTCCTATACATTCTACCTCCCCACAAATAATCGCATACCGAGAAATGAGGTATTATTTATTGAGAAGTTTGTGTGAACAGTGTGTGCCCTCCGTGTCACGTCAGAGCACCAGCAGGGGGAAAGAACAAACCTTATTGTTGGTTAGCATGTAGTCAGGCAGGGGGATGAAACATATCGATATTCCTCAGCAAACCATTGTTCACAAACAATCAATTCCCTTTGAAGGGAAGTCTGAAAACCTAGTTTTCAGTAGTTTTCTGAACTTCAGGTCGTTGACTTTAGCTTCTGAGCTGCCTTTCAGGGTGTCTCAGAGGGGGAACATCGTTAACAACAACTCACAGTCACGTTAGCAGTGATACATTGTGAACTGGACGTCTTGTGTCACTTCCATTTCTCCTCCCCTCCTGCATTCATCTCTTTCCTCCAACACCAGAGCGGATTTTTACACCATACTTCATTCTGTAGTGTACATGCACGACCAAAAAAGTTCCACAGCACCGGCAAATGTGAAGGTAGCATGATGGAAAGTGACATAAGCAAAGTGGATAAGCACACTGTCTTCAGGGAATGAACTTGCATTATATTAGCCAACGGTGCAAAGGAGAGTAAACATCCATACATTAAAATAGTTTTAACCTCGGGAACGTGGTCAGCTGTGCTTTGTTCATTGTTAGCAGTACGATGACGAGCTTTCTTGCACGCGCCCAATAATCGTTATTGCTGACTTAGTTGATGGGGTCTTTGACACTATACTTTGGTGGTCTTCAAATTGATTTTTATGAATACTTAACACTCTATGGTGACGATTTTCAATATTAACCTGTACGACGGTAGTAAAAGGGATGGGGCGTCATTTCTCCTTTCTCGCCTAGGGTGGCAAAACACCTAGAAACGGACCTCCAGACCAGGTCAAAGTACAGGCTCTATACAGGCCTTCGGGTGCCCAGCTCATGCCAAGCCACACCACTCCCACGCCTGGTCGACTACCTTGGTAGGTCGCTCCTTCCTCAGCCACGGGGGCCACGTTCTCCATCCATGTAACGCACTAGAGGGCTGACAGAGAGAGCAAGCAGCGAAAGACTGGGCCACACACCAGCAGGGGTTTACACATGTATGATTCATTGTCTCTGTTTGCGTGTGTAATGTAAAGTGCTTCAACACCCTACGCTGCTATGAAAGGTGCTACAAATAAATAAAATACATGTGAGAGAGAGGATATGGAGGGATGAGAGGCACTGTTGAGGGTGAGTCAGGGAATCAATAAAGAGCCTCAACAAAGATTGCTGTATCCTGATGTACTGTAAAGTCAACATTTACTATGCTTTGAAAGCTAATACAATAACAAATATAATTAAGGCTCCCTGTTTCCCATTTATACAGATGAATACAGACTGAAAACCATTGGTTCCTTGTCTGTATTTATTTTTAAATGTGGATTAAAACAGAAATTGGGTTGTTTTGGGTGATTCTAAATACTCTCTGCTATGACTGCAAGGCCAATAGCAGTGTGGATTTATAGGTAAGGGGTTAAAAAAGAAAGACATTTTAGTAAAAAGCTTTAACAGCAGTAGATATGCACATGGTTGATGCTGAAATGTGCATATTTTCACAAAAGGTGCATTGATTTATCTTCTTCAGATGTTCTTAACACTCATACCTGGCAGCATTCAAGCATAAGTTCATACTTATCTGTAAATAATGTGGAAATATACCAATTCCAGTCTAGTTTTTTTTCACAAAACCCAAAATAAATATGAATACAGATAAAATTACCCAAAAATAAATATGGCTAAATACAGATGGAAATGTCAAAATAATTATTACCATAAAACAGGAAGCCCTAAATAATATGAACAAGCATTGGCAAAGCCAATAGGTCTCGACATTTGGACCTTTTAAGTATTTAGGCATCCAGCACATTATCTTGGGTGCTACAATGACGATGTGCCATCGAATATATGTTTGCTTGTATACCTTGGAGTGTATCTGGATATCATCTGCATTTATATGGTATCTAGGTTGTAGTCATCGGTGTTGCTCATAAGGTAGGTGTTAACCCCTTCGGGGCTGATGACGAGCTGGGCTCGTCATGGCGTAGCCTCCTCGCACGCTCATGACGAGCCCAGCTCGTCATGAGCCCCACCCTCGGGGGAAGCGCCAGCGCTCCCTCCGAGTCTGCCTGATTTTTTTTGTTTTTGCGGGGATGGCAGGGGAAGACCTTCCCCTGCCTCCCCCCGCCCTCCCCGCCCACGTCATCAATGACGTCAGCGCGCGAGGCGCGCTGACGTCACCGGAGGCTTCCTTTGTTTACAGACGCGCAGGGAAGCCATTTGCTTCCTGCGCGTCGTTGCACAAAGAGGTTAGTTTTGCGGCTGGGGCGGGGGGGATTGTGATGCAACTTGCATCGAGGGAAAGGAAAGGCTTTTCCTTTCCCTCGGTGGCATTTTAGAGGTTTCCTGCTGCACGATCGTGCGATCGTGCAGCAGGAATGTTAGGGATTTTTTTTTTTTTGGGGTTTTGTGATCAGTTTCTTAGTTCGGGGAGCGGCCCCTTGGGGAAGGGTCGCTCCCCTTGTTGGGGGAACATTATCTATGAAGTCTTTTCTTGGCTGCAATGTTTTGGAAAGGCCGTTTTTTGTACAAAAATGCTGATGGGGGTCATTTATAAAGTAAAATGATAGTGCATTGTAATGAAGGATGCAAGTGCCTCTGTCCTTCATTACTTATACTGATGTGTGTTTCTGAAGTGGCTAAAAAACACACCTGTGCTGCCTAGGCAAAGCTCACTAGTGTTTTTGGCCTGATGAATGTTTTTTTTTGTGTGCTGCTTTTCAAACACATGCTTTGTCTCCAGTGACCATGTGTGTGTTACTATGCCATGTGCGAAGGGGTCCCTTGAGTGAGCTGTCCATCATAGTGGGAAGCTCACAAATGTTTTTGGGCTGTTGATTGTTACCTGAATTTGTGCTGCAACTCTAGCGCCATCTTTGTCTCCATTGACCATGTGTGCGTTACTATGCAACTGCACAAATGTGCGCAGGGGTCCCTTGAGTGAGCTGTCCATCATAGTGGGAAGCTCACAAATGTTTTTGTGTTGATGATTGTTTTCCTGAGTTTGTGCCGCAACTCGAGCGCCATCTCCAGTGTCCATGTGTGCGTTACTATGCAATTGCACAGATGTGCGCAGGGGTCCCTTGTGTGAGCTGTCCATCATAGTGCTTGGTGTATGCACGAAACATGTCGACGATAGGAGTTGATAGGTACATCTGGACACATTACGTTTAGGGCAGCCTATCTTTCCACCCCGTTTATTACCACCTAGAGGCAAGAATAAAGTTTATTGTAAACCTACTGGGCAGGTATTTCACACATCACATAGTCCACTCCTCAAATACACATGCACCACACATAGTCTAATAAAGTGCTCCTACGTAACTTTCGCAAGTCGCAGCACGCCCCAGCCCGTAGAGGACTGGGATGGCCCCAATGATGAAGCATGTCACCGTGGGGCAACCCTGGTGAGTGAGGGGACACCTAAAAGAGGAGCATTTCTCCCCTTTTTTGTACACAATACCATATTTTCACAATCGACCCCAATCGACCCCAGTGTGTGTTGGTTGTTATCTGAATAAACTAGCAAGGCTCTTAGGTATCTGGAAACAGAGACCATTTGTTCATCATAGTGGGAAGTTCACAAATGTTTTTGGGCTGATGATTGCTTTCCTGAGTTTGTGCTGCAACTCGAGCCCCATCTTTGTCTCCAGTGTCCATGTGTGCGTTACTATGCAATTGCACAGATGTGCGCAGGGGTCCCTTGTGTGAGCTGTGAATCATAGTGGGAAGGTCACAAATGTTTTTGGGCTGATGAATGTTTTCCTGAATTTGTGCTGCAACTCGAGCGCTTGCTTTGTCTCCAGTGTCCGTGTGTGTTACTATGCCATCGCACCAATGTGTGCACAGGTCCCTTGAGTGAGCTGTCCATCATAGTGGGTAAATTTAGGAAAGATGGTGCACTCCGCTAGTTGGTGGGCGTTGCCAATAGGGGATCTTCTGTGTGAGTTCACATGCCTCTTATGTGTATAAATGGTCAGAGACTGTTGAGAGCAGCAGATGGGGAGAAAGAAGCTCCTGGTCATAGGAACTGTTTTAGGATTGCGCTTGTGAAAATCAAGGATGCAAGTGCCTCTGTCCAGCATCGCAGTTAACCACAGTAATTCTGTTGTCCCCCTCCCCATGAGAATCCCTGATGATGTCAGCGCGCACAGCACGCGCCAACATCTTCAGGGATTCCCAGGCGGTCGGGAAGCCATTTGCTTCCTGCGCCTGGAGGTGTTAGGTTGGTTTTGAGATATTTGGGGGGGTTTGCAAAGAGGCTTCAGGGGAGAGGTAAGTGATTTTCCTCTCTTCTGATGTCTCTTTGCAGGGCATTTCTGGCTCACGGTCGCGCACAGCATTGCGATTGTGCGGTGGAAATGCCCTCACTAGCACCAGGGATTTTATTTTAGATTGTAGGAAGTGACCCATTGTGCAAGGGTCGCTTTCAGGTGGGTCGAATTTTAAATTTAGATTTTCTGGCCCCCCCCCCCGGTGGGCAAATCAACCCGTACTTTTGTCCGTTTTGCCCTTTTTGATGGCCCATCTGTGTGGATGTGATTTTGGGGGTACATTTGTGTATTGTTTATTCATTTGTTATGTTGTTTGTGAAATGTAGTATTAAATTATTTTTTTTCTTCTTTGTTTTTGATCCAGGCTTTTGCTGTTTGTATTGGTGTAGGTTGTGGTTCGGTTAATGCTGGTTTTGCAGCTTGTGTAGTTGCATGTGCTTGGTAAGTAAATGTTTTTTGTACTATTTTTCCTAGATAAAGTTATTGCTGTTTGTGTGGCTTTGTGTTTCTTGATTGTTAACTTTTTTTTTTGTATTGCTGCTTGATGTGTACTTTGTCTAATCTATACTTGTTTTTTTTTCTTTCCAGTGGGATTTCCTTTCTTTTTGCTGTGTTTCAGCAGAGTAGGTGCTGGTGAGTCTTCTTATATTTGGTTAGATTTGAATTGTTTTTGAGTGTATTGATTTTTGTGTGAAGACTCTACCTTGTTTACTTCTTCCTTTGCACAGTGTAGGTTGTTGTTCACTTGTGTGTGTAGTCTTCTTGATTTGTAAGGATAATGGCTGCTCGCAGGATTACTGCTAAGCAGGTTGTTAGTTTGCTTTTTGAGTCTTCCTCTGACCATGGTCCAGACACTGACTCCGATTCGGAGCTTGAGTTAGGTGCAGAAGATTCAGGCAGTGAGTTTTCTCTTCGCATGGTATCATCGGATGATGATTCTTCTTCTAGTGCTGATGAAGTGCCTGTGGTAGAGAGGGACATTGATGTGCCGGTAGAGAGGGAAGAGCCATGTGAGCGGCAGCCTAGGTCCTCAAGGTTTCCCTTTTTTTCTCGTCAGGAACAGGCAAGTGTGGGAAAGGCTGCGCCCAAAAGGTTTCACATTGCTGTGGTGCGCCAAAGGTTATCTGGTGCTGCTAGTCTTCCTGTTGTTGAGCAGCATGAGGCATCTGGTGCTGCTAGTCTTTCTGTTGTTGTTGAGCAGCAAGTGGCATCTGGGGATGCGAGTTCTTCTGTTGATGTTGAGATGCAAGAGGCAGCTGGGGATGTGAGTTCTTCTGTTGGTGAAGAGATGCAAAATGTATCTGGGGATGCTAGTATTCCTGTTGGTGTAGTGAGGCAAGAGGCATCTGGGGATGCTAGTGTTCCCGTTGATGTAGTGCAGCAAGAGGCATCTGGCCTGCAGGCTAGGGTGGCTTCTTCTCCTCATGTTAGTGATGACGTCTGGGTTGCCCCTGGCATGGTGCAGCCGGAATTGCCAGACTTCACTGGTGTTCCAGAGTGTAGAGTGGATACTGACAATTTTTTGCCAATTCAATATTTTCAATTGTTTTTTGATGATGAGTTTTTGCAGGAGATTGTGGAGCAAACTAATTTGTATGCAGAGCAGTATTTGAGGGACCACAGTGCCAGCCTTAAGCCCCATTCCAGAGCTACCCATTGGTCTCCCACATATGTTGAAGAGATGAAGAAGTTTTTGGGATTAACTTTTTTGATGGGCTTGCTAAGGAAGCCATCAATGTCTTCTTATTGGTCCACTAGTCCCTTGATGGCAACATCTATATTTCCAGCACTTATGACTCGTGATCGATATATGCTTCTTCTTCGCATGATGCATTTTGTTGATAATGATTTAGCGTTGCCACGCGATCACCCTGATTGTGACCGTCTTTTTAAGATTCGGCCTGTCCTTGATCACTTTGTTGATCGTTTTCCTGAGATGTTTGCACCTGGAAGAGAAATAGCTGTGGACGAGTCTTTGGTGTTGTTCAAGGGCCGCTTGGTTTTTAGGCAATACATTCCTAGTAAGAGGGCACGCTATGGCATCAAACTGTATATGCTGTGTGACAGTGAGACTGGATATGTTTATAATTTCAGGGTGTACACCGGTAAGGATTCCAGCATTAACACTTCTGCTTGTCCGTCCACTTTTGGAGTGACTGAGAAAATTGTGTGGGAACTAGGTAGACGATTATTTAACAAAGGCCACCATTTATATGTAGATAACTTCTACACTAGTGTGCGTTTGTTCAAGGAGTTGGCCAAAGTGGGCACTGTTGCATGTGGCACGATGCGCAGTAACCGGAAAGGTTTTCCAATAGAACTTGTTTGCAAAAGGCTTGTGCGGGGACAGTCTACTGCATTGCGATGTGGGAAGCTTCTAGCTGTGAAGTTTTCAGACAGGAGAGATGTTTACATGCTGACTACTATCCATGACGAAAGCACTGAAGCTCTGCCAGTTCGGGGTGAGACTGCTGAAGTGCGTAAACCTGTGTGCATTTTAGACTATAATAGGCACATGGGTGGTGTTGACAGAGTAGATCAGAGGTTGGAACCTTATGCTGCTCTTCGAAAGGCTTACGTTTGGTACAAGAAGTTGGCTATCCATCTTTTCCACTTGGCATCCTTTAATGCTTTTGTTGTTTTCCAGAAATCTTGTCCTGAGTCAAAGATGCCTTTTGTTAAGTTTCAGGAGACTATAATAGGCAGCCTTGTACTAGTGGAACAGGCAAGTGTGCCAAGATTTGGAGTGGTGGAGGAAGTGGCTAGACTGAAAGATCGCCACTTTCCAGAATACATTCCTCCCACAACTGCAAAAGACAAACCCACTAAAAGATGTAGAGTCTGTTGGCGAAGAGAAGTGCGGAGGGAGTCTCGTATGCACTGTCCTGACTGTCCTTCAAATCCTGGATTGTGTGTGCCAGCTTGTTTTAAATCGTACCACACACAAAAGAAGTTTTGGGAGTTTCATTGAGCTTGTAAGTGTACTGTCTGGTTTGTTTTCTGTAATATTTTTTTGTTTGCTTTTAGGTTTGCATTAGTGCAAAGCATTTAG
Organism: Lissotriton helveticus; assembly: GCF_964261635.1. Lineage (NCBI taxonomy): Eukaryota > Metazoa > Chordata > Amphibia > Caudata > Salamandridae > Lissotriton > Lissotriton helveticus. The sequence goes on along the minus strand of NC_136068.1, from coordinate 1,261,002,524 downwards.
GTTTTGAATTTGTGTTAGCAGATTTGTAGGTTTCTACATTTGATTTGTGGTATTTCTTTAAAAAATTCTAATTTCGATGGTGGTGTGTGCAGGATTGTGCTTGGATTGTTGGTGTGCGTGGACAGGCGCTTGGCTGGTGGTGTGCGTGGTCTGGTGCTTGGCTGGAATAGTGCATGGATTGGAGTTGTGCTGGGGGGGTTAGTGGATTTTTGCTTGGCTGGCGGAGTGTATGGTTAGGTGCTTGGCTGGCGGTGTGAGTGGAGTGGTGCTTGGCTGGCGGTGTGTGTGGAGTGGTGCTTGGCTGGCGGCGTGTGTGGAGTGGTGCTTGGATGGTGTTGTGTTTGTGGAGTGGCGCTTGGCTGGTGGTGTGCGTGGAGTGATGCTTGGCTGGTGGTGTGTGTGGAGTGGTAGTTGGCTGTCGGTGTGCGCTGAGTGGTGTTTGGCTGGCAGTGTGCATGGTCTGGTGCTTGGATGGTGGTGTGGGTGGACTGGCGCTCGGCAGGCGGTGTGTGAGTAGTTACTTTCTGTTGGTCACTACACACACTGCTAGTTGAGTGACACTCCACACAGTCCATCATTTTGTGTAGTTGCAGTGTCAGAAATGTGGGCGTGTGAAAGTGATGGGCCCTTGAATGGCGCTGTTTGCTGGTGTGAGTGTTGAAATGTGATGGGTCCGCGGCTGGCGGTGTGAATGTTTTGTATGTGTCACGCGTACGAAAGGTGTATGAATGGCCTGTAAAGAGGTTGGTGCCTTGACGTGGCTTTACAGCTCACGAGCTGCGAGTCAGTGGTTCAGTTTATCATACTTTCAATTATACGCAGTGTATTTCATTTATGATGAAATTACTTGCGTATCCAATTGTATGTACTGAATCATCACTCACCCTCGTGCCAAATCCAACCAGTATGTGTGTGTGCTTGCGGATTAGATGGGTGTGCAGTAATAATTGTTTTTTTTCTAATTTCTGCAGTAGGGTGTACCTTGCCCCTTATTGTGATTGTTGTTATGTGTTGCTTTTCCATTCGGATGGTGTCAATGGTCTGGTTTGTATCAGGTATGAAAGGTGCGTGAATGGCCTGTAAAACGGTTGGTGCCTTGTCGTGGCTTTACAGCTCACGAGTTGCGAGTCACTGGTTCAGTTTTTATGCATTTATTTATTGACAGAGCATTTCATTTTTTTGAAATATCTTGTTAATAAAATTTTATGTACTGAACCATCACTCGCCCTCGTGCCAAATCCAACCTGTATGTGTGTGTCTTTGAGGAATAGATAGCCGTGCTTGAATGTTTGACTTTTGAGTAACTCTGTTAAGGTGTGGTATCCTTTTACTTGGGAGAACAAGGGGAGCGCAGGGTGGTAGGACTTTTTTGCCGGCACGGCGATCCCACGCCAAAATGTTTGGAAAAGTGCTATTTTTACCTATTTTTAAGGTTTGCAAGGAGTTCTGGGTAGGAAAACATTGGTGGACCCACACATGCCATACCTCCCTGGACTCTCCCGGGTGTCTAGTTTTCAGAACTGTTTGGGTTTGCTACTTTCCAAAGAATACCACCCACCCCGGGCCAAAAACTCAGGTGCCTCCCCCCCAAAAAATCAAAGTTATATTGCTTCAGGGTATTTTATATTCACCACTGTTAGATTTGGACCTTTTCCTGTTGCAGCCACTATGGCTACCCACGCAAGTGAGGTACCATTTTTATCGGGAGACCTTGGGGAACGCTGGGTGGGAGGTAATTTGTGTGTGCCCAGTGATGCCACGCTTTCCCACACTAAAACGTGTGAAAAAACTGATTTTTTACCATGCAAAAATTGAGGTTTGCAAGGGATTCTGGGTAAAGGAACGTTGGCGGATCCACGCAAGCCATACCTCCTTGGAAGCGCCCGGGTGTCTAATTTTCAGAAATGTGTGGGTTTGGTAGGTTTCCATAGATGGCTGTCTCGCACGGGGCCAGAAACCCAGGTAACCCCTAAGTCCACCAGCTTTTGCAAGAGGGGTTACCTGGGTTTTTGGCTCCGTGCGAGACAGCCATCTAGGGAAACCTACCAATCCCACACATTTCTGAAAAGTAGACAACCGGGGGCTTCCAAGGAGGTATGGCTTGCGTGGATCCTCCAACGTTCCTTTACCCAGAATCCCTTGCAAACCTCATTTTTTGCATGGTAAAAAATCAGTTTTTTCACACGTTTTAGTGTGGGAAAGCGTGGCATCACTGGGCACACACAAATTACCTCCCACCCAGCGTTCCCCAAGGTCTCCCGATAAAAATGGTACCTCACTTGCGTGGGTAGGCATAGCGGCTGCTTTAGGAAAAGGCCCAATTCATACTGTGGAGACAAAAACTTTACCTTTAGCCAAATAATCTTATTTTTTGAGGGGGTCACCTGAGCTTTTGGCCCGGGGCTTGGCAGGCATCTTTGGAAACTACCAAACCCAAACAGTTCTGAGAACTAGACACCCGGGGGAGTCCAGGGTGGTATGGCATGCGTGGGTCCCCCAATGTTTTCCTACCCAGAAACCCCTGCAAACCTGAAATTTTGGTCAAAAAACCCACTTTTCCATACTTTTTTGGGTGGGATCTCGCTGCCGGAACAAATGTCCTACCACCCAGTGTTTCCCTTGTTCTCCCGAGTAAAATGATACCTCACTTGTGTGGGTGGGCCAAAGGCATGTGACTTAGGCTGGGGTGCTTAATTTGTAAAACGTAAATATGAGTAAAAACTACTTTTTTCAAAATTCATTTTTGGCGTATTCTGCTTTGGGGCACCCACACAAGTGAGGTATCCTTTTACTCGGGAGAACAAGGGGAACGCAGGGTGGTATGACTTTTTTGCCGACCCGGCGATCCCACGCCAAAAAGTTTGGAAAAGTGCAATTTTTACCTAATTTTAAGGTTTGCAGAGAGTTCTGGGTAGGAAAACATTGGGGGACCCATGCATGCCATACCTCCCTGGAGTCCCCCGGGTGTCTAGTTTTCAGAACTGTTTGGGTTTGCTACTTTGCAAAGAATACCACCGAGCCCCGGGCCACAAACTCAGATGCCCCCCCCCAAAATCAAGGTAGTTTTGCAATAAGGTAATGTAAATTCACCACCGTACAATTTGAACCGTTTCCTGTTGCAGCCACTATGTTTACCCACGCAAGTGAGGTACCGTTTTTTTCGGGAGACCTGGGGGCACGCTGGGTGGGTGGAAATTTGTTGATCCACGCACATTCCAGAACTTTCCACCACAGAAATGTGAGGAAAATGTGTTTTTTTGGTCAAATTGTTATGTTTGCAAGGGATTCTGGGTAACAAAACCTGGGGGTAGGCAGGCGAGTCACCCCATCCTGAATTCCCCTGGGTGTCTAGTTTTCAAAAATGTATAGGTTTGCTAGGTTTCCCTAGGTGCTGGCAGAGCTACGGCGCAAAAACAAAAGGTAGTCTTTTTGTCCGAATCGTGCTAAATTTCACTGGGAAATTGAGGTGCGACCATGCTGCGTTTTGCGCTGTTTCATGTCGCAGCCACTATGCCTACCCACGCAAGTGAGGTACCGTTTTTTTCGGGAGACCTGGGGGCACGCTGGGTGGGTGGAAATTTGTTGATCCACGCAGATTCCAGAACTTTCCACCACAGAAATGTGAGGAAAATGTGTTTTTTTGGTCAAATTTTTATGTTTGCAAGGGATTCTGGGTAACAAAACCTGGGGGTGGGCAGGCGAGTCACCCTATCCTGAATTCCCCTGGGTGTCTAGTTTTCAAAAATGTATAGGTTTGCTAGGTTTCCCTAGGTGCTGGCAGAGCTACGGCGCAAAAACAAAAGGTAGTCTTTTTGTCCGAATCGTGCTAAATTTCACTGGGAAATTGAGGTGCGACCATGCTGCGTTTTGCGCTGTTTCATGTCGCAGCCACTATGCCTACCCACGCAAGTGAGGTACCGTTTTTTTTGGGAGACCTGGGGGCACGCTGGGTGGGTGGAAATTTGTTGATCCACGCAGATTCCAGAACTTTCCACCACAGAAATGTGAGGAAAATGTGTTTGTTTGGTCAAATTTTTATGTTTGCAAGGGATTCTGGGTAACAAAACCTGGGGGTAGGCAGGCGAGTCACCCCATCCTGAATTCCCCTGGGTGTCTAGTTTTCAAAAATGTATAGGTTTGCTAGGTTTCCCTAGGTGCTGGCAGAGCTACGGCGCAAAAACAAAAGGTAGTCTTTTTGTCCGAATCGTGCTAAATTTCACTGGGAAATTGAGGTGCGACCATGCTGCGTTTTGCGCTGTTTCATGTCGCAGCCACTATGCCTACCCACGCAAGTGAGGTACCGTTTTTTTCGGGAGACCTGGGGGCACGCTGGGTGGGTGGAAATTTGTTGATCCACGCAGATTCCAGAACTTTCCACCACAGAAATGTGAGGAAAATGTGTTTTTTTGGTCAAATTTTTATGTTTGCAAGGGATTCTGGGTAACAAAACCTGGGGGTAGGCAGGCCAGTCACCCCATCCTGAATTCCCCTGGGTGTCTAGTTTTCAAAAATGTATAGGTTTGCTAGGTTTCCCTTGGTGCTGGCAGAGCTACGGCGCAAAAACAAAAGGTAGTCTTTTTGTCCGAATCGTGCTAAATTTCACTGGGAAATTGAGGTGCGACCATGCTGCGTTTTGCGCTGTTTCATGTCGCAGCCACTATGCCTACCCACGCAAGTGAGGTACCGTTTTTTTCGGGAGACCTGGGGGCACGCTGGGTGGGTGGAAATTTGTTGATCCACGCAGATTCCAGAACTTTCCACCACAGAAATGTGAGGAAAATGTGTTTTTTTGGTCAAATTTTTATGTTTGCAAGGGATTCTGGGTAACAAAACCTGGGGGTAGGCAGGCGAGTCACCCCATCCTGAATTCCCCTGGGTGTCTAGTTTTCAAAAATGTATAGGTTTGCTAGGTTTCCCTAGGTGCTGGCAGAGCTACGGCGCAAAAACAAAAGGTAGTCTTTTTGTCCGAATCGTGCTAAATTTCACTGGGAAATTGAGGTGCGACCATGCTGCGTTTTGCGCTGTTTCATGTCGCAGCCACTATGCCTACCCACGCAAGTGAGGTACCGTTGTTTTCGGGAGACCTGGGGGCACGCTGGGTGGGTGGAAATTTGTTGATCCACGCAGATTCCAGAACTTTCCACCACAGAAATGTGAGGAAAATGTGTTTTTTTGGTCAAATTTTTATGTTTGCAAGGGATTCTGGGTAACAAAACCAGGGGGTAGGCAGGCGAGTCACCCCATCCTGAATTCCCCTGGGTGTCTAGTTTTCAAAAATGTATAGGTTTGCTAGGTTTCCCTAGGTGCTGGCAGAGCTACGGCGCACAAACAAAAGGTAGTCTTTTTGTCCGAATCGTGCTAAATTTCACTGGGAAATTGAGGTGCGACCATGCTGCGTTTTGCGCTGTTTCATGTCGCAGCCACTATGCCTACCCACGCAAGTGAGGTACCGTTTTTTTCGGGAGACCTGGGGGCACGCTGGGTGGGTGGAAATTTGTTGATCCACGCAGATTCCAGAACTTTCCACCACAGAAATGTGAGGAAAATGTGTTTGTTTGGTCACATTGTTATGTTTGCAAGGGATTCTGGGTAACAAAACCTGGGGGTGGGCAGGCGAGTCACCCCATCCTGAATTCCCCTGGGTGTCTAGTTTTCAAAAATGTATAGGTTTGCTAGGTTTCCCTAGGTGCTGGCAGAGCTACGGCGCAAAAACAAAAGGTAGTCTTTTTGTCCGAATCGTGCTAAATTTCACTGGGAAATTGAGGTGCGACCATGCTGCGTTTTGCGCTGTTTCATGTCGCAGCCACTATGCCTACCCACGCAAGTGAGGTACCGTTTTTTTCGGGAGACCTGGGGGCACGCTGGGTGGGTGGAAATTTGTTGATCCACGCAGATTCCAGAACTTTCCACCACAGAAATGTGAGGAAAATGTGTTTTTTTGGTCAAATTTTTATGTTTGCAAGGGATTCTGGGTAACAAAACCTGGGGGTAGGCAGGCGAGTCACCCCATCCTGAATTCCCCTGGGTGTCTAGTTTTCAAAAATGTATAGGTTTGCTAGGTTTCCCTAGGTGCTGGCAGAGCTACGGCGCAAAAACAAAAGGTAGTCTTTTTGTCCGAATCGTGCTAAATTTCACTGGGAAATTGAGGTGCGACCATGCTGCGTTTTGCGCTGTTTCATGTCGCAGCCACTATGCCTACCCACGCAAGTGAGGTACCGTTTTTTTCGGGAGACCTGGGGGCACGCTGGGTGGGTGGAAATTTGTTGATCCACGCAGATTCCAGAACTTTCCACCACAGAAATGTGAGGAAAATGTGTTTTTTTGGTCAAATTTTTATGTTTGCAAGGGATTCTGGGTAACAAAACCTGGGGGTAGGCAGGCGAGTCACCCCATCCTGAATTCCCCTGGGTGTCTACTTTTCAAAAATGTATAGGTTTGCTAGGTTTCCCTAGGTGCTGGCAGAGCTACGGCGCACAAACAAAAGGTAGTCTTTTTGTCCGAATCGTGCTAAATTTCACTGGGAAATTGAGGTGCGACCATGCTGCGTTTTGCGCTGTTTCATGTCGCAGCCACTATGCCTACCCACGCAAGTGAGGTACCGTTTTTTTCGGGAGACCTGGGGGCACGCTGGGTGGGTGGAAATTTGTTGATCCACGCAGATTCCAGAACTTTCCACCACAGAAATGTGAGGAAAATGTGTTTTTTTGGTCAAATTTTTATGTTTGCAAGGGATTCTGGGTAACAAAACCTGGGGGTGGGCAGGCGAGTCACCCCATCCTGAATTCCCCTGGGTGTCTAGTTTTCAAAAATGTATAGGTTTGCTAGGTTTCCCTAGGTGCTGGCAGAGCTACGGCGCAAAAACAAAAGGTAGTCTTTTTGTCCGAATCGTGCTAAATTTCACTGGGAAATTGAGGTGCGACCATGCTGCGTTTTGCGCTGTTTCATGTCGCAGCCACTATGCCTACCCACGCAAGTGAGGTACTGTTTTTTTCGGGAGACCTGGGGGCACGCTGGGTGGGTGGAAATTTGTTGATCCACGCAGATTCCAGAACTTTCCACCACAGAAATGTGAGGAAAATGTGTTTTTTTGGTCAAATTTTTATGTTTGCAAGGGATTCTGGGTAACAAAACCTGGGGGTAGGCAGGCGAGTCACCCCATCCTGAATTCCCCTGGGTGTCTAGTTTTCAAAATTGTATAGGTTTGCTAGGTTTCCCTAGGTGCTGGCAGAGCTACGGCGCAAAAACAAAAGGTAGTCTTTTTGTCCGAATCGTGCTAAATTTCACTGGGAAATTGAGGTGCGACCATGCTGCGTTTTGCGCTGTTTCATGTCGCAGCCACTATGCCTACCCACGCAAGTGAGGTACCGTTTTTTTCGGGAGACCTGGGGGCACGCTGGGTGGGTGGAAATTTGTTGATCCACGCAGATTCCAGAACTTTCCACCACAGAAATGTGAGGAAAATGTGTTTTTTTGGTCAAATTTTTATGTTTTCAAGAGATTCTGGGTAACAAAACCTGGGGGTAGGCAGGCGAGTCACCCCATCCTGAATTGCCCTGGGTGTCTAGTTTTCAAAAATGTATATGTTTGCTAGGTTTCCCTAGGTGCTGGCAGAGCTACGGCGCAAAAACAAAAGGTAGTCTTTTTGTCCGAATCATGCTAAATTTCACTGGGAAATTGAGGTGCGACCATGCTGCGTTTTGCGCTGTTTCATGTCGCAGCCACTATGCCTACCCACGCAAGTGAGGTACCATTTTTTTCGGGAGACCTGGGGGCATGCTGGGTGGGTGGAAATTTGTTGATCCACGCAGATTCCAGAACTTTCCACCACAGAAATGTGAGGAAAATGTGTTTATTTTGTGAAAAACTTAGCTTTGCAAGGGATTCTGGGTAACAAAACCTGGTGGTAGGCAGTCGAGTCACCCCATCCTGAATTCCCCTGGGTGTCTACTTTTCAAAAATGTATAGGTTTTCAAGGTTTCCCTAGGTGCCGGCAGAGCTAGGGTGCAAAAACTACAGGTAGGCACTTTGCCAAAAAAGGGTCAATTTGTAACTGCTAAATTTAGGTGTGACCACGTTGCATTTTCCGCCGTTTCCTGTCGCAGGCACAAGGCCGACCCACACAAGTGAGGTACCGTTTTTATCGGGACACTTGGGGTAATTCAGATTTGTAAATCAACTGTTATTACCAATTGAGCTTTCATGCATTTCTCCCTTTGAATGAAAGACATTGAGTAAAAAAAAAATCTTTATGAAAAATGACCAATAATTCTCATGCTAGTATGAGTATTCCCAACTTTGAAAATGTGCAATTATATACTGTTTCTGAAGTCTATAATTTGTACCCAATTCAGAAATACATAGGTGTCTTTCATACAGATTATTCCATGTATACATTTTCCAAGACAAAGTGCACTATACCCAGTAAATGAAAAAATACCATTGCAAGTTGCTGCTCAGTTTTTGGATCTGGGTTCGTCGGGTTCTTGGTGAAACTACAAGTCCTATATATCCCCACAACCAGGAAGGTCTAACGGATGTAACGGTATATTGCTTTCCAAGAGCTGTCAAAATTAGAAAAAGTTATAGGTGAAAACGTTGAGACAAAAGGCTGTTTTTTTCAACAAAATTTCAAATATTCCAATATCTAACTGTTAGTTTCTATAACGAAACCTTCATGGATTTAGACAAATGACCCCTTTCTGGATTCAGAATTTTGTCTACTTTTCGAAAATGTAAAGCTTTCCAGGATCCATTATTGCTTTTAAACTCATTTCTACCATTAACTGGAAGGAGGTTGAAAGCTCTAAAAATAGCAAAAATAGGCTATGTCCCAGAAAAATGCCAAAACTGAGTGAAAAATTTCGGTTCTCTGACAAAAGTCTGTCATTCCCTGAAAGCTGAGAAAATGGAGATTTCAGCCCCACAAACCTTTTTGTGATACCATTTTCAGGGAAACACCCAGAGGCTTTCATTTGCAGCCCGTTTTTCCCATTTTTCTGAAAAAAACAAAAAAATCACTATATTTTGCTAAATTTCTGGGCCCCCTCCAAGGGAATCCACAAACCCAGGGCGCCTTTAGAATCCACATGATGTTGGAAGAAAAGGACGCAAATTTGGCGTGGATACCTTATGTGGTCAAAAAGTTACAAGGGCCTAAGCGCGCACTACTCCAAAACGCCAAAAAAAGCCTCAGCACAGGAGGGGAAAAGGCCTAGCAGCGAAGGGGTTAACAAAGAAACCAGGTGATCATGCAATTGGGGCAATACTAAACAGAAAAATGTATAGATGTTTTCTGAATATTTACATTAGACATTATTGACAACTTGAGGCACTTGGAGATAAATTTACTTGCCGCAACTCACATGATATTTTTGATCGATTACTAAAATTAGCACTAGAATATCCATGAAATAATAAATAAAGTGTGATAATTTACAGACTCCCTAATGGAGTGGTTTCTTTGCAGGCCACAAAAACTATGTAGATTAGCAGCACTAAAGACAAGTAATGCTTCCTTAAATGTAACCTACGCTACCAAGCTGGGTCATAGAGAGCTCTCTTGAGAGAGAGAGATTTGTGAAGAGATGTTACCACAAATTGTTGGTAACTTATGAAGTTTTCATATGATTGGCAGTTCATTCATAACAGTCAGGAACCCATAACCACTATTGGGAATTGAGATACAAGCTAGAAGCAAACACAAGAAACAAACAAACAATAGAAAGAGCGCACAGTACAGAAGACACAATCTAGAATCATTTTAGAAGACACATTTGTATGCAGTGCCCCAATACGGGAATGAAACGGTGGTCCGTGACCATGTATTTTCAGTGAACTTAATTCAATAGTGTACAGAAGGTGCCTCATGGAGTTTGTATAGCTCTGTTAATTGATAACTAAACCCTACACAATAAATAATGCATGTACTAATCTCCTTTTATGCATGTCTATATCAAGAGCCCACACATGAAAGAGCGCCACAATGAGAAGTGGACTTTCAAAACAACATATTTATCTGGAATAATAAACAATTGCTTATTCAATAGGCATAGGTTGCGCGCGAAAAAAGGAAGGGATAGTAGGATAGTGGTGGTGGGTAGTGGGAAGTGCAAATCATGAAGATAAAGAAAAGGACATTAGGAACATCAACAACACTGGTAACTCAGACCAGACTGCGAAAACCTGTCCACATTATCACTTTCATTTACATGAATTCTGTAAATTATAATGTGCATTTAATGCATTTTTACATGATAAAGCGAGGTGGGTATTGGTACAGGTTTTTTCAGGGGGGCAATGTCGACGTTTCGACTCAGCTGATGCAAGGCGGGAACTTTGGAGCCTCAGCTGCGAGTCTTCATCAGGACAGAGGGAGGCAACCTATGATGGAGAATAGTAGGTTAGATGTGGCGCTGTGTGTGCGTGGTGATTATAGACAGGTCAAGTAGTGCTTACTGACCTAACCAGGTGCCAAGCCTGGCTACTCAGGTGAGTGATCCATCAATATTTCCACGGCCCAATTGTTGCCAAGGATAACCGCGTTCCGGTCAGTTATACAGACATCCGTCACTGTATGTCAATGTCATCCGTAAATGATGTGAGGAACAATTTCCTGTGGGCGTTTAAACAAACAAGGTGTCAGGTGAGGCATCCCAAGGTTTACAATCATAATTAGTTAGCCAATTAATGCTGAACCCCCTCTAATGAATGTCGGATGGGGGTGGAGTTCCAAGTCTAACAGATAGCCTCAAACGTTTCCGAAGGAATATGTAGCCCACAATTGGAGTGGTCGGGGTTAACAACTCCTGCGATGGGAATGTGCCAGCGTATCAATACCTAGAACTATGTACGACAATAAGGAGTCACTAGACACAGAGGGTGAAGGCCCGCATAGCCTTGTTATGAACCCGGCAAGAGTTAGAGTATTGCGGGATGCCGCCCGCGATCAACCCAATGGTGGTATGGCATTGCCCTGTTTTAATTAATGGGCCCGGCAAGTGTTAAAGTATTGCGGGATGCCGCCCGCGATCACCCCCAGTGGCGGTGTGGCGGATCAGGGCAGTTACCTGAAGTGTCTCTTGTCAAACCATCTTGCTCCTTCGGAACCGTTTGAGGCTATCTGTTAGACTTGGAACTCCACCCCCATCCGACATTCATTAGAGGGGGTTCAGCATGACAGTGTATTGGGCTGAGGGTCCCCTTAGAGCTTGCGCCCCCTGCACCGCGGGGGCCTCTGTTACGCCCCTGACCTAATGCAGTACTGACCGGTGCATGCATGGTGAATCCATGTGCTGGATGTATATATGCCTATTAGTGGTACAGTACATGAAGGGTAAAGTGTTCTACAGTGCATTCATGTTAAATGTATATGCTGGATGTATGTGTGCCTGTGGGTGGTACAATACAGGAAGGATACAGTACTGTGCAGTGTTTGTAGGTTATATACATGCAGAGGGGTGTATGTGTACTTCAATCAGATGTTTGTAAAGCGTGTCTACTCACCCCTGAGGGTCTTAAGGCGCTGGAGGGGGCTGCTGATTCGTCTGAGTGCAAAGGTTTAGTCGAAGAGCCAGGTCTTGAGGACCTTCCTGAACTGGGGCAACGACCCGGATTGCCGGAGGTGGAGGGGTAGGGTGTTCCAGCTCTTGGAGGCGAGGTAGGCGAAGGATCTTCCTCCAGTTTTGGTCTCCTGGCTCCGTGGGATGGAGGCCAGGGTGAGTTCGGCAGAGCGGAGTTGTCTGGAGGGTGTGTGGGAAGTGAGGCGGTGGTTCAGACATGCTGGTTCTGCGTCGTGGAGGGCATTGTAGGCATGTGTGAGGAGCTTGAAGGTGATTCTCTTGTTGATAGGGAGCCAGTGGAGTTGGCTGCGGCGAGGTATGTTGAGGACCAGTCTGGCTTTGGTGTTCTGGACGTTTTGTAGTTTCCGGAGCTTTTTCTGGGTGACACAGGCGTAGCATGCATTGCCATAGTCCAGTCTAATGGTGATGAGTGTGTGGGTGACCGTCTTTCTGGATTCTGTGGGGAGCCTTCTAAATGTCTTTAGAAGCAGGTGGAGCATGTGGAAACAGGATGAGGATACTGCATTGATTTGGCTGTTTATTGAGAGCGCGGAGTCCAGTGTGATCCAAGGTTGCATGTGTAGTCCATAGGGGTAGGAGGGGTACTGAGTGCGGTGGGCCACCAGGAGTCATTCCAGGCTGAGGGGGTGGGGCCCAGGATGAGTACTTCAGTCTTGTCAGAGTTGGGCTTGAGGCCGCTGTCTTGCATCCAGGTAGCAACTGCCTTCATTCCGTTGTCAAAGTTGACTCATTGTCAGTGAAACTGCTCTCCCACCCTTGCAGCTCCACCATTAAGTGAGGCCCTCTTGAGCCCCTGCACTCCCGTAGTGTTAGTGTTTGAGGCCCTCCTCCACCCGCAGGTTATATCTGCGCCTCATCCCTGGTGGTCTAGTGGACCTCTGACTCCTTCTCTCGCTCCGCTTTCTGCCCACTCCATCCTCTCTTTTCTGCTCCGTTTCACCCTTTATCTTTTTCACCCCTTTACTCTTTCTATCACTTTTCTCCTGCTTTCTGCTCCGTTTTACCCTTCATCTTTTTCACCCTTTTACTCTTTCAATCACTCTTCTTCATTTTTGCTTCTTTTTCCCTGCTGCTGCTTCCCCGCAGCCCCTCCCCCCCAGCGTGACCAGCCCGAGCCAGTTCCCCTCCCTGATCCTACCTCCCAGCTGTCCAGCCCTCTCCGACCCCTACTTAATCGCTGGTGCGCAAAAGGCGCATTAAAGGCAAGCCCGTCCGCGACCCGACCGCAACCAGTGCCAGAAACCCTGGACCTCTGCACGCCAAAGCTACAATCCAGCGGCACTCAACCCAGGCTGCAACAACTGCAAGCTAGCATCACCAGCCAACACCCACAGACCCTTCAGCTGCCGGCACACCTGCAGCACCGCCAGGACCACAGATCCAGCACAACCCGCCCTCAAGAAAACAACCCTGCAATGCATGCTCCTCAACGTCCGATCCCACCACAAACACGCCACCGAAATCTGGGACCTCCTCGACAGCACCCCCAAGGACATGGCATTCTTCACTGAAACCAGTGCCAACACCACCTCAGGACCGGACATCGCCATTCCCCAAGGATACTAGATCTCCCGGAAGGACTGTCCCACTTGCCCTGGAGGAGGAATCTCCATTGTCCACAAATCCACCCTCCAGCTGAGCACACTCGCCGACGAGCCCACAGACCTGATGGAACACTTACACTTCAAGATACACGCCAGCCCTACCACCACCACCCTCCGAGGAACTCTCATCTACCGACCCCCCCTCTCCTCCCCCCCCGGACCCTGCCGACCATTCACCAACTCCATCACGGACATCATCTTCCCGCAAGCCATCGCGTCCACCAACTACACCTTGCTGGGAAACCTAAACTCCCACCTCGACAACCAACTAAACCCAAACACCACATCCCACCTGGACAACCTCCACAACTTTGGATCGTGTCCGATCCCACGCACTCAGCAGGACACACCCTTGACCCCTTTTCACAACAGGAAACTCCATACTTTCAGCCACACCACCGAACTCCTGTGGACAGACCATCGATGCATCCACTTCACCTTCAGAACACCCACCATCCACAGACACCAGCATCTGCTCCCACGAAGAAACTGGACAAAAATCACAGACGACCAGCTCACCTCCTCACTCGGCAACTCCACCCCAACCACCGCGGAAGACAACGATCCTAACACCGCAGCCCAAACTCTGCACAGATTGATCTCCGACAGCGCCAACACCATAGCCCCCCTCAAGAAGAACAACACACAAGCCAAGAAAGCCAGATGGTTTACCACTGAACTTTGAGAGACCAGACGCACATGCCGCCACCTCGAAAAGGCCTGAAGGAACTCCAAATCTACAGAAGCCCACAACAACTTCAGAGCCGCCACCAACCCTCACCACCAACTCATCAGAAATACGAGAAAAACAGCGATCAAAGACAGAATCTCCACATACGCGCACAACAGCAAAGAGCTCTTCAGTATCATCAATGAGTTTGCCCAACCCACCAGCGAGTCTACTGACATCCTTCCCCCACAAGACCTCTGCAACAAACTCAGCACCTTCTTCCACCACAAAATCAAGAACATTTACGAAAACTTCGACAAAGACAGCCAACACACTGAACCCTCACCAGCCACTCGGCACCCTGAAGCCTATGATTGACAGCTGGACAGCCCTCACCACCGAAGACACAAAGATGATGAAGTCAATCCGCTCCGGAGCCCCCACGGACCCCTGCCCCACGCCACATCTTCAACAGAGCCGCCGGCACCATCGCACCCATGCTTCGCCACACCATCAACCGCTCCCTGGCGAACTCCTTCTTCCCAGACGACTAGAAACACGCCGAGATCAACCCCCTCCTGAAGAAGCCCTCGGCGCACCCCACTGATCTCAAAAACTACAGACCCAACTCCCTGCTCCCGTTCCCAGCGAAAGTCATCGAGAAAGCCAACAACAGCCAACTCGCCACCTTCATCAAGAGCACAATATCCTCGACTCCTCCCAATCCGGCTTCAGAAAAAAACACATTACAGAAACCGCCCTCTTCGCTGCAACAGATGACATCCGCTCTCTCCAGGACAGAGGAGAAACAGTAGGCCTCATCCTCCTCGACCTCTCAGCGCCCTTCGACACAGTCTCTCACCGCACCCTAACACACAGACTTCACGACGCAGGGACCCGGGACAAGGCCCTCAACTGGATCCACCCTTTCTTCTCCGGCAAAACGCAGCGGGCCAGAATCCCTTCTCTCCTCTCGGACCCTACACCAACCACCTGCGGAGTTCCCCAGGGATCCTCCTCTCAGCCCCATGCTCTAAAATGTCTACAAGGCTCCGCTCGCCCCCATCGTCAGAACCCACAGACTCAACATTGTTTCATACGCAGACGACACCCAACTCATCCTCTCCCTATCCAACAAACCCAACGCAGCCAAACACAATTTTCAAGAAGGCATGGAAGCTGTCGCCAAATGAATGAAAAGCAGCTGCCTACAACTCAACACTGACAAAACAGAAGTACTCATCATGGGCCCACATCCCGACACCTGGTGGCCCCCCGTCTTCGGAAGCCCTCCCACTCCCAAGGATCACACACGCAACCTCGGAATCATCCTGGACTCCGAGCTCAAAATGTACCGCCAGATCAACTCCATTGCATCCTCCTGCTTCCACAGCCTCCACCTCCTACGTAAGACCTTCAAATGGAATCCCCCTCGAGCTCAGAAAGACCATCACTCATGCCCTCGTCACCAGCAGACTTGACAACGGCAACGCACTCTACGCCGGAATAAAATAAAACCTCACCTGCAAGCTACAAAACATCCAGAATGCTGCTGCAAGACTGGTGCTCAACCTGTCAAGAAACTGCCACATCTCCCAGCACCTGCACACACTCCACTGGTTCCCCTTCGAGGCTAGCATCAGCTTCAAGATTCTCACCCACGCACACAAAGCCCTCCACAGCCCTGGACCAGCATACCTGAACAGCTGACTCCAATTCCACACACCCCACGGGACCCTACGATCAGCCCAGCTCTCCACGCTGTGGTCCCCTGTGCCAGAAAGACCAGATCAGGAGTCTGCTCCTTCTCCTTCCTCACAGCCAGAGCCTGGAACGCCCTACCGCTCCACCTCAGACAGACGACATCACTCCCCACCTTCATGAGAAACCTAAAAACTTGGCTCTTCGATAGACCTCCTCCTTGATGGACTGGAACCTGCACCTCCCCTCCTCCCCGGCGCCTTGAGACACCTTATGGGTGAATAGCCGCGCTTAACAAGTATATGATTGATTGATTGGTTCTGGTGGCTGTGGGTTCGTTGGTGAGGGATATGATCAGCTGAGTGTCATCGGCGTAGAAGACGATGTTGCGTCCATGGCTTCTGACGATGGCTGCGAGGGGAGACATGTAGATGTTGAAGAGGGTGGGGTTCAGTGAAGAGCCATGGGACACTTCACAGCTGATCTCTGTAGGTTCTGAGAGGAACTGGGGTAGTCTGACTCGCTCTGGTTCCAGCCCCACAAGAACCCAAGCGATAGTCCAGTTTCTCACGCTGAAGCGGATAGCTCCACCACCCCTACACTCTCAGCCTTTCCACTAATCACGCTTGACTGAACTGCCAAACTAAATTCTTTAGTTCAATCTGGATCTCCGCTCGACCCATGCCCTCTGAAAATTCTTTACCAGGTCCCCAAGACCATTGTGTCTGTGTCTACATTTTGGCCCATTTTCAATCTTCTGATTTGCTCAGGCCTTTTCCCCACAGAGTAGTAAAAGCCTCCATTCTGCCACTTTTGAAGAAACCCAATCTTGATCCTGAGGACCCTTCCAGCTATAAACCTATATCCAGGCTGCCATTTCCAGCTAAGATCATAGAAAGATTTCTAAATGAAGAACTGTCCGCTTTCCTTGTGGAGGTTGATATTCTGGACCACTCGCAATATGGTTTCCGGGCCCATCACAGCACTGAATTGGCGGTAATTACTGCCACAGAAGAGCTTAGGCAAACTCCCGACAGAGTGGGGAGCGCTGCCCTTATCCTGTTAAATCCCTGAGCGGCATTTGTCACCATCAACCATGATGTGTTGGTTGAACGCCTTTTCTCACTGGGACTCGGGGATAAAGCGCTCCTCCTTCTTAGTTCCTTTTTGTCTAACAGGTCATGATGCATTTGTTTCCCCGGCTTAGTCACTCCCTTGTGGAGTCCCACAGGGCTCATCGTCGAGCCCCACCCTTTTTAACGTGTATGTCACCCCCCTTGCCAAGCTAATCGGAAGCTTTGGTTTTATGCAGGTGTTCTACGCGGGTGAGTTCAAGTTCAAGTTCAGAGATTTATATAGCGCACTACTCACCCAGAGGGTCTCAAGGTGCTCGGGGAGGGGGGGTTTATGTTTTGTCGAATAGCCAGGTTTTAAGTTCTTTTCTGAAGGAGATGTGATTCTGAGTGAGGCGGAGGTGAGTGGGGAGTGAGTTCCAGGTCTTGGCCGCCAGGAAGGAGAAGGATCTGCCACCCATGGTGGATTTTCGGATGCGCGGTACTGCGGCGAGGGCTTGATTGGAGGATCTTAGTTGGCGGGTGGGTGTGTAGAAGGACAGTCGAGTGTTGAGGCATTCGGGTCCTAGTTTGTAGAGGGCCTTGTGCGCGTGGGTGAGGAGACGGAACGTAATTCTCTTGTTGACGCGGAGCCAGTGGAGGTCTTTCAGGTGTCCGGTAATGTGATCTTGGCGAGGGATGTCCAATATGAGTCTCACTGATGCGTTTTGGATGCGTTGGAGTTTTTTCTGTTATTTTGCTGTGATTCCGGCGTATAGTGTGTTACCATAATCCAGACGACTCGTGACCAGTGCGTGGGTTACAGTCTTTCTTGTCTCGGGGGGATCCAGCGGAAGATCTTTTTGAGAATACGAAGTACGTTGAAGCAGGAGGATGAGACTGCGTTGACTTGTCTGGACATTGAGAGAGAGGAGTCTAAGATGAAGCCAAGGTTACGTGCGTGGTCTGTGGGTATGGGTGCTGTGCCCAGAGCGGAAGGCCACCAGGAGTCGTCCCAGGCAGAGGGGGAAGATCCTAGGATGAGCACCTCCGTTTTGTCTGAGTTGAGTTTTAGGCGGCTGTGTTTCATCCATTCGGCTATTTCTTTCATGCCTTCGTGGAGATTGGTTTTGGCGGTGTTAGGGTCTTTGGTGAGGCAAAGGATTAATTGGGTGTCGTCGGCGTATGAGATGATGTTAAGGTTGTGTTGGCGCGCGATGGATGCGAGTGGGCCCATGTAAACGTTGAAGAGGGTGGGACTGAGTGATGATCCTTGTGGTACGCCACAGATTACTTCAGTGGCCTCTGAGTTGAATGGGGGGAGAC
Organism: Lissotriton helveticus; assembly: GCF_964261635.1. Taxonomy (NCBI): domain Eukaryota; kingdom Metazoa; phylum Chordata; class Amphibia; order Caudata; family Salamandridae; genus Lissotriton; species Lissotriton helveticus. The sequence continues at coordinate 1,260,984,592 of NC_136068.1, read as the reverse complement.
GGAACTCTTTGAGTTCTCTCGGCGAGGAAAGAGATGATCCAGTCCAAGGCTTTTCCTTGTATGCCGATGTTGCTGAGGCATTGTATAAGGGTGCTGTGACAGACTGTGTCGAAAGCGGCGGAGAGGTCAAGTAGGATGAGGGCCACTGTTTCTCCGTTATCCAGTAGTGTTCGGATGTCGTCTGTCGCTGCAATGAGGGCGGTTTCGGTGCTGTGTTTGGCTCGAAATCCGGACTGAGAGGGATCGAGGGAGTTGTTGGATTCAAGGAAGGCGGCGAGCTGGTTGTTGACGGCTTTCTCAATGACTTTGGCGGGGAATGGGAGGAGGGATATGGGTCGGTAGTTTTTAAGTTCAGAGGGGTCTGCTGTGGGTTTCTTCAGGAGGGCGCTGAGTTCGGCGTGTTTCCAGCTTTCTGGGAAGGTAGCGGAGTTTAAGGAGCAGTTGATGACATCACGGAGATGGGGTGCGATGATGGAGTCAGCTTTGTTGAAGATGTGGTGGGGGCAGGGGTCGGTTGGTGAGCCAGAGTGGATTGAGTTCATTAGGCGGATGGTGTCTTCAGTGGTGATTGGGTTCCAGGCGCTGAGGTTGTTAGATGGCGGAGTATGTTCTGAGGGGGGTGGGGAGGGTTGTTCGCAGGGAGTGTTCTCGAAGCTGTGTGAATGTCGGCAATTTTGTTGTAGAAGAAGGAGGATAACGCATCGCATAGGTCTTAGGAGGGAGTGATGTCGTTAGATGCTGCGATGGGGTTGGTGAATCCTTTGACGATGTTGAAAAGTTCCTTGCTGTTATGGGCGTTGTTGTCGAGTCGATCCTTGAGTGCTGATTTCTTGGTGGATCGAATCAGTTGGTGGTGTTTGCGGGTGGCTGCCTTGAGGGTGGCCATGTTGTCGGTGGTTGGGTTTTTTCTCCATGTTTTCTCGAGAGTACGGCATAGTTTCTTGGATTTTTTAAGGTCTTCATTGAACCAGAGAGCCTTTTTGCTGCCTGATTTGATCTGGTGGTTTTTCAGGGGTGCTAATTCGTCAGCGCTGTGGGTGATCCATTGCTTGAGTTTGGTGGCCGCTTGGTGTGGGTCCAATGAGAGGGTGGGAGGGTTTTGGTTGAGTGATATGAGGAGTTGGTCGGAGGTGATTTTGTTCCAGTTTCTCCGAGGAATAGGTTTTGGGGGGTTGTAGGTCAAGGTAGTTTTGTAGCTGAAGTGAACACAACTGTGGTCCGTCCAATGGAGAGCTGTGGTGCGATCGAAGGAAATGTGCTTGCTGGAGGTGAAGATAGGGTCGAGCGTGTGTCCGGCTAAGTGGGTGGGGGTGTCAACAAGTTGTTTGAGTCCGAGATTGGCCAGGTTGTCCAGAAGGGTGGTGGTGTTGCTGTCGTGTTTGTTTTCAAGGTGAAAGTTGAGGTCTCCTAGTAGAATGTAGTTCTCGGAAGCGAGGGCATGTGGACTGATGAAGTCAGTGATGTCATCGCTGAATTGTGTGCGGGTTCCTGGAGGCCTGTAGATGAGGGTGCCTCTAAGTGTGGTCCTAGGGTCGGTGTGGATCTGGAAGTGGAGATGTTCGGCGGTTGCAAGATTAACGTCGGAGCTGGTCGTGATTTTGATGGTGTTCCTGTGGACGATGGCGATGCCTCCTCCTGTTTGATTGGTGCGGTCTTTTCGGATGATCTTGTAAGCGTCCGGGATGGCTATGGCGATGACGGGTGCTGATGATGTGTTCATCCATGTTTCTGTAAGGAAGGCGATGTCCGGTGACGCAGTGTCGAGTATGTCCCAGAGTTCAGTGGCGTGTCTGTGGACTGAGCGGGTGTTCAGCAGGATGCACTTCAGGTGGTTAGAGACGGAGCTGTGTTTGGAGGAAGTGGGTTTGGTGTGGGTCCTGGAGCAGGTGAACTTGCAGGAGTGGCAGGCGAATGGACCGTGGGTGTGTCCTGGGGTAGCTTCGAAGCATTGTGGAGTGCGTCCGGGGTTAAGGGCAAGGAGGGTAGCGACGTCATACGTTAGGCGGGTGGAGTGGATTTTGTGGGGGCCAGGGGGTCTGGCGCTGGGCGCGGTCCAGGCACGGACGGGCGTAGACGGGCTTACCTTTGGCGCACCTTCGGCGCGCATGGGTCGCGACCGCTGCGCGCAAAAACATCTGGCATAAATGGGCAGAGGGGGGAGGGGCGAGGGAGGCTCAGCTGGGAGGCGGGGCGGGCTCTAGAGGACGGGCTTGCAGGCACAACAAAAACAAAATGGCAGCGGATATGAAAGTAAAGTAAACACAGCCACAAAGATCAATGCAATGATGAGACAATGTATGCAAAAGCGCTACTATGAACTATTTGCTGATCAGGTGAGGCAAAATCAAGTAATTAGCGTTACAGCAGCGTCAGAATAAATTATCGTGCTAAAGTTGGTAAAACGCCCTGTGATTCCGTTTTAATGTAGGCAAAGCTAATCGCGTTAAAGCAGATTTAGGAGAGAGCAGGTCTGGTTAAGGAGCGCAGCACAACGATACCAGCCCGAGCAAGGAGCTTGGGGAGCGACCGCTATCAACAGCGTTGAGACGGTCACAGCGCTTCCGAGTACGGGAGCGGCCTATGCAGTCAGTGGGAGGGAGGCTCAGCTGGGAGGCGGGGCAGGCTCTAGAGGACGGGCTTGCAGGCACAAAAAAAACAAAATGGCAGCGGATATGAAAGTAAAGTAAACACAGCCACAAAGATCAATGCAATGATGAGACAATGTATGCAAAAGCGCTACTATGAACTATTTGCTGATCAGGTGAGGCAAAATCAAGTTATTAGCGTTACAGCAGCGTCAGAATAAATTATCGTGCTAAAGTTGGTAAAACGCCCTGTGATTCTGTTTTAATGTAGGCAAAGCTAATCGCGTTAAAGCAGATTTAGGAGAGAGCAGGTCTGGTTAAGGAGCGCAGCACAACGATACCAGCCCGAGCAGGGAGCTTGGGGAGCGACCGCTATCAACAGCGTCGAGACGGTCACAGCGCTTCCGAGTACGGGAGCGGCCTATGCAGTCAGTGGGAGGGAGGCTCAGCTGGGAGGCGGGGCAGGCTCTAGAGGACGGGCTTGCAGGCACAACAAAAACAAAATGGCAGCGGATATGAAAGTAAAGTAAGCACAGCCACAAAGATCAATGCAATGATGAGACAATGTATGCAAAAGCGCTACTATGAACTATTTGCTGATCAGGTGAGGCAAAATCAAGTAATTAGCGTTACAGCAGCGTCAGAATAAATTATCGTGCTAAAGTTGGTAAAATGCCCTGAGATTCCGTTTTAATGTAGGCAAAGCTAATCGCGTTAAAGCAGATTTAGGAGAGAGCAGGTCTGGTTAAGGAGCGCAGCACAACGATACCAGCCCGAGCAGGGAGCTTGGGGAGCGACCGCTATCAACAGCGTCGAGACGGTCACAGCGCTTCCGAGTACGGGAGCGGCCTATGCAGTCAGTGGGAGGGAGGCTCAGCTGGGAGGCGGGGCGGGCTCTAGAGGACGGGCTTGCAGGCACAACAAAAGCAAAATGGCAGCGGATATGAAAGTAAAGTAAACACAGCCACAAAGATCAATGCAATGATGAGACAATGTATGCAAAAGCGCTACTATGAACTATTTGCTGATCAGGTGAGGCAAAATCAAGTAATTAACGTTACAGCAGCGTCAGAATAAATTATCGTGCTAAAGTTGGTAAAACGCCCTGAGATTCCGTTTTAATGTAGGCAAAGCTAATCGCGTTAAAGCAGATTTAGGAGAGAGCAGGTCTGGTTAAGGAGCGCAGCACAACGATACCAGCCCGAGCAGGGAGCTTGGGGAGCGACCGCTATCAACAGCGTCGAGACGGTCACAGCGCTTCCGAGTACGGGAGCGGCCTATGCAGTCAGTGGGAGGGAGGCTCAGCTGGGAGGCGGGGCGGGCCCTAGAGGACGGGCTTGCAGGCACAACAAAAACAAAATGGCAGCGGATATGAAAGTAAAGTAAACACAGCCACAAAGATCAATGCAATGATGAGACAATGTATGCAAAAGCGCTACTATGAACTATTTGCTGATCAGGTGAGGCAAAATCAAGTAATTGGCGTTACAGCAGCATCAGAATAAATTATCGTGCTAAAGCTGGTAAAACGCCCTGAGATTCCGTAACACTCAGATAATATTGTCCATTAACAGATTGTCCGCTAAACTGCACCTCGATTTAAAGACTGTAGTCACAGCACTGTTTGCCTCCAGGCTGGACTATTGCAACGCCTTTCTCACTAGTGCGAGCAAGCGTAGCATACATAAACTCCAGATGACTCAGACGCTGCAGCTAGAGTCCTGCTCGGTCTCACTCGCTATGACTCTGCCTCCAGGGCTCTCGCAGAGCTATACTGGTTGCCCATCAACAAACGCATTTCTTTCAAAGCATTATGCACTGCATTTAAGGTTACACACAGCCTTGGTCCTTGGCAACTGTTGCAATTTTTCAAACCCTACATCCTGGCCAGATCATTTAGAACATCAGACAGCGGCAACCTGATCATCCCCAAGGTACACAAAGTAAAATGAGGAGGTAAAAGCTGTCCTTACACTACTGCCAAACTCTGGAACTCCCTGCCTATTTCTCTCAAAAAAGAATCCAATTTGGTTAAATTAAGGAAGCACTTAAAAACCTGCTCTACTAGCGCACCTCCACAGTTCTACCTCTGCCTGTATGCCCATCTAAGTGCCTAGCCACCTCAGGGTACTTGTACCGCTATATAAATTCTTCATTTCATATGTTGGGTTGGTCAGGAAGGAGTGGATCCAGTCCAGTGCCTTGTCGAGTATGCCAGCATGATGGAGTCTTGTTATTAGTTTCCAATGGGAGACACTGTCGAAGGCGGCCAAGAGGTCCAGTAAGATGAGGGCTGTGGTTTCACCTCGGTCGAGGAAGGAGCGGATGTTGTTGTTGGTGGCGGCGAGGAGTGCGGTCTCTGTACTGTGGTTGCTTCAGAAACCAGATTGGGAGGTGTCCAGGACATGATTCTCTTCTATGAACTTGGATAGTAGGGCGTTAATGGCCTTCTCAATGACCTTGGCTTGGAAGGGGAGGAGAGGGATGGGTCTGAAGTTCTTAAGGGCTGTCGGTGGATTGTTTCTTCAGCAGGGGGTTGATCTCTGCGTGTTTCCAGTCGTTGTGGAAGTTGACAGTTTCGATGGAGCAGTTGATGGTGCAGCAAAGCTGGGGGTGATGGAGGCGGCTATTCTATGGAAGATGTGGTATGGGCAAGGATCCAGTGGGGCTCCTGAGTGAATGCTCTACATGGTCTTGAGTGTGTCATCTATGGTGAGCGGAGTACAGTTGAGCACGATATGTTGGGGTGAGGCGTGATTGTGTGTGGTGGTGGTGGTGGTGGTGGGGTCTGGGGTGTCGAAGCTGTCGTAGATCTGCCTCATCTTGTGGTGAACAAAGGTGCCAAGTTGATTGCAGAGGTCTCGGGAGGGTTGGTTATCTGTGGTCTTGCAGTTGGCCCTGGTGAACTTCTTGACAATGGTGAAGAGTTCTTTGCTGTTGTGCACGTTGGCGTTTATTCTGTCCTAGAAGGCCATTTTGTTTGTAATTTTGAAGCGAATGTGGTGTGTATTGACGGCGGATTTGAAGGTAGCATCGGAGTTTTGTTGTTCCCAAATCTCTTCTCGAGTCGTCTGCACTCCTGGAGGGCATGAGTGAGCCAGCTGGCTTTCTTGAGGTGTTGCTTGCCTGGTGTCTTCTTGAGAGGTGCCAGAGTGTCAGCGCAGTTGGAGATCCATCGGTGAAAGTTGGGAGCTGCAGTTGGTCTTGGTGGAGTGGTCGTGTTGAGGAAATCAACAAGATATTTTTTGGTGGTCTTGTCCAGTTGCGTGGATGGTACAATACATTTGGGTGGCCTGATTCAATTTTGGGAGACCCACAACTCCATGGTAAAACCTGGAGAGGAGGTAGATAAATCCACCCAGCCCCAGACACTTTTATGTATTGCTGCACTCCTATAAGCTGGGTGGGACGCAAACTGGAGAGGGGAGAGCTAGGCTTCCGCTGTGCACTGCAAAAGAGGCCCTTTGATTCATTAAGTCAACTCTCTTCCTGAGGAGGCAGGTGCTGCGCCAATTGGGTCACTGCCTGTGTGCAGAAGGAAGTTGGTGACCCTCATATGCCAGAGGAGGGCAGCCATGAATTGACCAGCAAGATGTGGGACCTGATGAGAGTTGTGGCCGAGTGGAGATAGGCCACTGTGGGAACCTGCGCACCCGTTTGGGAAGAACGATTTGCACTAGGAACTTTGTATCACCAATTGCCTAACACCCCCGCTCAATTGCTGGAAGAACCAGAGCCTTACCTTACAAAGAGGAGCCACCAAAACCTCTGGTCACTGTAAAGTCTCGATCACAAGTGAGGAATCTACTACAGCAGAGTGAAACCGCTTGGGCAGTGTGCTTCAAACTCACCAGAATCAGCTGCTGTGGCTCCAGCACTCAAACTCAGGTTGGAAAGATCCTGCGAGGTACAGGCAAGACTGGTCTCAGGTCAGTCAGCCCTGGGAGAACTTGTGCTGTAAACCTGTTGATTTTAAAATTGGGGTCATAGAGTTCTCTGAGACTCAAACTACTAGTGTGGCTTACCCTGGATGTGGCCTTTAGTGAATGGGGAATAACCACTACTGCTAGAAGCGAGGTGTTAGTCGGACCCCGAGAACTGCCTTGCTACTTTTGATTGTCAAGTGTTGAGTTCGTATGTGGTCCAGTTGCTCAGAATCCATAGTAGGTCATTCCCTAGTACACCAGGAGTAAAAGCCCTCAACCCCCATGGTTGGGTCCAGCAACCCCTGCTTGTGCCAAGGCCCTTTGAGAGGGGTTCTAACAGCCACAATGGCATAATATGTTCTCTATCAGGTCAGTTCTCTCCCCATCCACCCAATCATAGAAATGGAAATTTAGAATTTGAGAAACCACAAATTGGAGGGTTGATGACAAAGGGGGTGGAGTCATTACGGCAACAGTCATGGGGAGCGGATTTCATTTGATGGGATTGTGATGTTTTTCTGTATTACTTGGTCACAGAGAGAATGCATTTAAATCCAGCCTAGAGTGTTATGGCACTTGCTGCAGAGAAGCGTATATAGTAAGCTCCAGTGTATTATACTGCTATTGTATTGCAGGTCATTAAGGTACTTGGTAGAATGATTATATATGCATGTGAATGTATAATCTCTGGTGGCAGATGTGAAGCCTCTTAAACTAGTTTAGGAGGGTCTGCTGCAGACTATTGCATGTAACCAGAGGGTTACAGATGTGTACCTTAGGTAAGGTAGCTCAGTGGACTAATGCTTTCATAACTGAAGGCCTTGTGAACACTGCAGGTCACAAATTACAATTCTGGTAAAATGGCTGTGTAAGGTAAGCACCCTCTGCAAACAGCTGGACGTAAACTACAAGCACATGTTTGAATCGATGCTGGTTTTAACTCAGTCTTTTATTCGTGTAAAGTTGGGAAAGGGTTTTGTTAAGTCATAAAAAACATTTAGTATTAAGTGCCAAAAATATTCAGTTTGGATTGTGTGGTCTGTCAATCTTTTTTCTTGTAAATATTACTTACAGGTAAGAGTATGCCTACCATTCCTATATTCAGGGACAAATTGCGAGAGTCTTGGACTCCGGCAAAGAAAGTGGTTTCCTGGGTAATAAGGAGTATGATTACCCCCTAAAGAAGTACCCCAGGACTCCTGTCCTCTATCTTCTTCCGAAGATACCCAAGAGCTTGACAGAGCCCCCCGGACATCCCATCGTGTCGGGCTGTGACTCTTGTTTAGAGCCAATAGCGCAATACGTGGATTTCTTTTTAAAGCCATTTGTGTGCCAGGTAAATCTTATTTGCGCGATACAACCGATTTTTTGAACAAAGTCGAAGGTACCATCTTTGATCCGCAATCGCAAATCATGGTTACAATGGACGTTACGTCCTTGTATACCCAAATCCCCCAGGAAGAAGCCTTAGAAGTCATGCAGATATATCTGGACATGAGAGAAAGACCACATCGAGTTCCGACTGCCTTCGTTTTAGAATTGGCAGCAATAGCACTGAAGAGAAATTACTTCACTTTCAACGGCCAGTTCTACATGCAAGTGAAGGGCACCGCCATGGGATGTCCTTATGCCCCAGAAATGGCGGTGCTCTTCATGGCGCAGTATGAGGAAAGGTTTGTGGACATGAATAACCCTTTTAAACATCAAATACTAAAGTGGTACAGGTACATAGACGATGTCTGGCTCCTGTGGCAGGGGAGTCAGACCGAGTTATTGGCCTTTCATGGATGGCTCAATACTAGGCACAGAGATATAAAATTCTCGATAGAAAATAGCCCTAGTCATATGACTTTTTTGGATATTGAAATGAGGTGTGTGGACGGGAGGTTGGTTTCGTCTTTGTTCAGGAAGGCCACTGACAGAAACACGATTTTACACCACAGAAGCGCACATCCCCGCAGTCTAAAAGCTAATTTACCCTATGGGCAATTATTAAGAATAAGACGGAATTGCTCAGAAATACAAGACTATGAGCTGCATGCCCAAGCATTTTGCTGTGATATGCAAGAGCGTGGTTATCCACGTAAGCTCCTCAAACACTCTCTTAAGCGTGCAAAATATACGCCTAGAGAATGTCTACTGCAAACCAAACAGCGAGCACCTCTAGAGAAACGTATGTGCGTCACTACCTTCTGTCCGGACACCCACAAATTGAGACAGGCTGTATTAAAGAATTGGCATTTGTTGGAGGGGCTGAGCTGCCCGTTCCCCAAACCAATTTTTGCATACAGAAAAAACCGCAGCATTGGCCAGGAACTCATCCGAGCTGACGTGGTTATTCCCAAGCCCAAAAGCGACTTATTGGCGCAATGGAATCTCAAGCCTATCGAGGGTCACCACAAGTGTGGTAACTGCATCGCCTGCTCTAGCACAATAGAAGGCGACGAGTTTGTACACCATGGGACCAAGTGGAAGCACAAAGAATTTTCTAATTGTAGCACAAAGAACGTTGTGTACTTGATTCTATGTCCGTGCCAACTAATTTATATTGGAAAAACCAGCCAGCAAGTCAACCACAGAATGAGTCAGCACCGATCGCGGATTAAGAAAAAGGTCATGTCTGCTCCAATGGTGGAGCATTTCTGCGAGAAGTCTCACAATGAGCAAGAATTCAAATGGTCTGTCCTATACACTGTAAACTCCAGGTCAAAATGCCATGACGTCGAATGCGTTCTGTTACAAAAAGAAGCGTATCTAATTTTAAAATTCAATAGTGCACAGACTGGTTTAAATAACCTGTCTGAGATAGCGCATATTTGACCACATCGGTCCTGATTTGCATCGGTTAGACATCCCTGGCTTGCCCGCTGGTCTTGGTCCTCTATTGCATGAGAACAGGTCACTGACCCAGAGAAGCCACCCAAAATTCTAGTACAATCTAGCGTACTCATCTTTTGTTTTAAAATACATGATACAATAAACAATTGGAAGGACGTACCCATTACCTTTAGACTAAGATAAGGTGCTGTAGACAGCACTTCTAGCCTTTATTTTCAAGCAAATGTGACTCATGGGACTACATGCCCCATAATGCATCAGTATAGCTTTTGCATATAACAAACAGGAAATAGCGGCGGCCATCTTTACTGAGAGAAATTCGAATCCCACAGCACAGAGCAGCAGCTCCAGCCACAGGTATTTGTCCCACTTGCACTAATACGCGCTTGCTGAGCGCTGAATCAGTTAAAATATTCTACTAAGGGTGCGCTTTGTTTTTCTTTGTAGAATGCTGAAATCAACAATTCCATATATGAGCAAATGAGAGATTAAATCAAGGTAGGCAATCCCTTCTCAAATTCTCCAAGCGAGTGTTTAACATAATGTGCACACCGCTAAGCGTCTGAATATTAATCTTTCCCATATCTCAGAACCCAAACTGATGGTCACGCCGCTTTTAATGGACCTTGCCAGCACTCGGCACTACTGAAAGTAAAAGGTATGCTTCCACTCCCCAACTTGTTTTAGCTAGTGAATATATTGTACCAATCTCGTAATGATAAAAATTAAAAACATCCCTTAAATTCTTTTAGGCTTCTCTGCCTGGCCACGTTATTCCATTTAAACGAACCCCCAAAAGACCCGATCTGAAATTCAACACTGAGCAGCCTTGGTATGTAGCGCACACCGACATTACAGCTACTGTATGATAAAAAGGAGCCCACACACTAGATTAAGCAAAACATTGCTTTTGTATCCCACAGATACAAGATACATACAGCCCTGATGACAGACCAGTGACTCCAGTCTGGTCTAGAAACGCGTCGGCAGTATTGGTTGGGAGACATAAAGTATTACTGTTGCACTAAAGATATTTAATTATTTATCTTCCCAACCCCTAGTTTCTCTCATTCAGTGTTTGTTAGCTTTTTGTTGTTCGTAAATTGATACATTTGTATTATTATTTTTTCAATAATGTCTGATGTGAGAATATTTTCTATTGTTTGTTCTAATAATTTCTAAATGTGTAAATAGTCTTTGCCCTTAATGTTTGCTAACATTAGTCCAGTCTTGTAAATATTTGTAAATATTTGCAATCAATGTCTTTTTTCTGTCAGCAATTTTTTCAAATTATAGAAAATACAAAATGATTGACACAAAATAATGGTGTCCAGGGAAGCGATAATAAAGTGTTTCTTACCCTATATCAAAAAATTGTATTGAGTAACTGTGGTTTGGGCATTTTGTGTTGTTTACTAATACCATTCCTATAGAGCACACGCTAGTCAGTGTCTCTTACATATATGTAGAGCTTGTGAATGTCAATATTTCTTTCACAACTCACTTTATCTCTGGGCATTTTACAAATTGAACTCATTGGTGTTTATTTGCCCTCTGGGGTTTGGCGAAAATATGTATTCCCAATGTGTTTAGTCCAAAGGAATTACAGATAATCTCCACATTTTTATGCCAGCCGTTACTTGTGAGGTGAATACCACCTCTTTAAGATGGGAAAAGTCAGGAAAACTATGAAGGATTCCACAACCACACTTTGGGGCACAATAAATAAGTTAGTCTTCCCAAACAGCCCCTTCAAATGCCCCTGGAATGACCAATCCCAATCAAGGCAACACGGAGGCTATTCAAAGCCTCACATCTAAACTGCATAGAGCTCCCAGACTCAACGCCAATGCCTTAAACATTAATAACCTCATGCAGATCCCCATTACGCAGCTCTCGCTCACTGACCACAAATCACACCTGAAATGCATGTTACTCAACTGTAGATCACTGGTGAAACATGCCACGGACCTTGCAGATCTCATCCTGGCTCAGGAATTTGACCTCCTTATCCTTACCGAAACTTGGCTCACCGACTCCTCAGGCCCCATCCTTGACACTCAAGTCCCTCCCAGCCAAAACATTATCAGACTCGATCAAGTTAAGAAAATGGGTGGGGGCTTAGCCTGTATCTACCACAATTCTCTCTCAGCAAAACAGTCCCCCTCAGCTAATCTCTCATCCTGTGAATATTTAGCCATAGACATCACTAGCAAGCATAGACCCCTATGCAGCCTGCACATCTTTTACCACCCTCCAGGGGGCAACCTCCCTCTAATTGAACAAACTATGGAAACCATCTCCTCCAACCTGGACCGACAATTCCCCCAGATCTTCCTTGGGACTTCAATCTCCATTGGAATGACCTGCATGACCAGGCAGTTAATAGTCTCAAAATGTTCCTAACTGACCTATCCCTGACCCAATTCTGTGACAGTCCCACACACAACTTAGGCTCAACCCTAGATCTAATCATCTCCAATCCCAACTCCATTCAGCTCTAATCTATTCTCCCCTGTAAGTGGTCGGACCATCACTATATCACCTTCTGTATCCTTAAAAGCTGGACCCCCAAAAAATCACAACCACTAAAACAAAGACAGTGGACAAGAACGCTGCATTCTACAAATGTAAATGAGCTCATTTCTCCCTACTGCCGCCTGCAAACATGGGCGATGTTCACGTTTCCACTGAGCACTATAACAATGCCATGCTGTCTGCCCTGAATGCAACTGCCCCTCTTCTACTAAGAAGAATACCCACCAAAGACTCCAAACCATGGTTCACTGACAGCCTAAATGCTGATAGACGTAGCCGGAGATTAGCAGAAAGTGCTTGGAGATTCTCTCCTTCCACTGGTCTACTAAAAACTCTAAGATTAAAAAGGAGTAGATACAACAAACTTATCAGAACGGCGAAAGCAACCTTCTTCAAATCCCAACCTGACAAAGCCAAAAATCGCCTGAAAAGACTTTTTGAGTTGATTAAGTTACAATCCAATAACACTTCTGGCCAATTCCTTCACCTCTCCGGACCTAAAATCTGCTCTAATCGAACTCTCACCCGCTCCTGCCTCTCCTTACCCTCCCCCTCTCTTAGGCCACCCTGTCTCTCCCTCAAAAACAATACCTCTTGGAGTCAATTCACACCCCTCAATGACACTGCCTTCCTCAGCCTACTCTTGTCCCTGAAGCCTTCAAATCACTTCAATTACCTCTCTCTTCCCCCCAATTTCTTTAAAGAAATGATCAGATCACTAGTCCCGCTATGCTCCAAGATCATCAATGCTTCTCTTTTTCAAGGTGAGATCCCAGACTGCCTAAAGGCGGGCCTAGTTCTCCCTATTCTCAAAAAACCCACGGCGAACCCTGAAGACCTGAATAACTACCGACCAATCACAAACATCCCTACCCTGGCAAAACTCCTTGAGAAATGTGTACATGAACAACGGCGCAAACACATTGAGCAATTCCAACTTCTCGACCAATTCCAATCAGGCTTCTACTCTGGCCACAGCACTGAAACGGCATTACTCATATAGTGGACAATGCTCTCACTTTACTTGACCAGAATGACGCTTGCCTAATACTACTCATCTCTCATCTGCATTTGACTTGGTCAAACAAGACAATCTACTTATCCTCTTGGAATGCAGGATGGGGCTCTCAGGCACTGTCCTAAAATGGTTTGCCTCCTTTCTCGACAACAGAATGCAAAGAGTCAAATCCAATCAAACTCTATCCAACTCCAGTCCCTGCACATTGAGTGTCCCCCAAGGGTCTTCACTCTCCCCCATGCTCTTCAACTTTTTCATTGAACCCCTGACTGTAATCCTCTAAGCATCCAACATCCATTATCACATGTATGCGGATGACACCCAACTGTACATGAAAATATCTTCACCCGATGATATCATGTCACTAAACGGAACCCTGCACAAAACTTTAAATTGACTAACCTCCACCCACCTCAAATTAAACGCCCTTAAAACGAATTCCTCATTACACCCACTAGGCAAACCCCCACTGTTGTGAAATATCTAAAAAAAAACTCACCACTCTCAACTGCATACCACACATCATTGATTCCGTGAAATCACTGAGAGATGTGCTAGATAGGAACCTAAACATGTAAGATCACATCAGAGCATCTACCAAAGGAGCAAACTTCCAACTGAGCAGCCTAAGAAAACTTAAACTCTTCCTTCTACAAAATGACTTCAAATCGGCGGTGCAAGCACTAGTTGTCTCAAAACTTGAATAAAGCAGTGCTACTCTATGCGGTTTTCTGAAACTCAGTTTAGCACCCCCTCGGAGCATCTCTGAATGCTGCGACTAGACTCGTCACTGGTTCCAAGAAAACCAACCACATCTCGCCTGACCTAAAATCGCTCAACTGGCTTCCTTTTGAGGCAAGGATCCAGTTAAAAATTGCATGTATTACCCATAGAGCACTACACTTCAATACCCATCTCTACCTGAAAAATAAGATCAAACTATCGGGTGGCTCCCGGCCCTCAAGGAGCACAGGCACACTGCTCCTTAAGCCGAAGAAATTTTAAAAACTGAAAACCTACACTTGTACATTCTCTGGCATTGCCCTGAGAATCTGTAACTCCCTAATTGTGGAAACAAGACTGATTCCCTCAAAATTTGCCTTCAAAAGGGAGGTGAAAGCTCTACTGATGAACACTGCGCTGAACTAGAAGCTTTTCTCCTTTTGTCGTCTATCTTGTTTAGCTGATTTAGCTACTACCTGACTTCTGTTATGGCCTTGTGTCGCCCGCCAATATGTAATTTTTTTTCCTGATGTATATTGCTTTACTTTTCTCCCGCAGCTATCTACCTATGTCTTCCACAACCCGTATGTAAAGCGCTCTTATACCCGCTTGGGTCATGTTCACGCTTTACAAAACTTTAAATAAATAAATAGTATTTTTCGGTTTGTTTTCAGCCTCATTTTCAACAGGGCGATATGGTAGCTGTTGATTAGCACCTCAGATTCCTGTGGAGCTTGAATCTGCTGTGAATCACTGCTCATGTTTCTTTCGCTGTTGGGATTGGAAGGAAAGCGGTGTAATGTGTAATTTGTGTGAAAGTTGGAAACAAGCCTTTCTTTAAACTATTCGATGCTATTATGGCAAGAGGTGTGTTGTCACAAACAGAACAGATTTATAAGTCTTCCATTGTTTTCGATGATTAGCACATCTAACCAATGCGCATGTGCAGGCTTTTAGTTTTAGACTGGCAGATCAGAGCAGTTAAAATGTGAAGGCTTGTGACTGGTGGGGTGAGTGTGATGTTTTTGGTGTTATTTATCTAGTGCTGAAATACATTTGCTAAGCTAAACAAGGCTCCTGGCTCTTTTCTCTGTATGGCAAGAGCCGGAGGAAGGCTGTTGCCTTAATGCATTCCATGAAAAGGTATTATGAGTACTATTCTTCATGTAGCTCGACTTCTCCTCCCAGAAAAAGAACTAAGAGGGTAGAGAAAGAGGGAATGTGAAAGACTGTCTGAGAAACAATTTCTCCCATGGACAAAAAAGATACAAAAATTGTTTCCCTGGAGTCATCAAAGTCTCCTAAGGCAATATCTTCATACTTTGCTGGTTCTAAGAAAGGAGAGTCTGAAATTCTACCAGATGACCATAAAGGCAAATGTATTGGTAAAGATTTACTGCCAGAAGTATTGGCTCATGTTAAGGTAAGTATAGGTGTGGTTGAATATTGAACCGGTTCCAGAAATCCCCACAATTTGGTCTGCTGAATCATCCACATGGGGTGGATGTAACTTTGGGTGAATTGAAACATCTAGGTAAGATCAATTAGCCACAGTTTATGGTTCACATGTATCCTTTATCTGATATGGAATCAAGGCTTCCGGATTCTGTCCCATTAGAGATGGTAGACTTGGTGAGTGACATGCTTTTGGCAGAAAAATCAATTGTAAAAGAACCAACTTATAAAATAATTCAGTCTGCCTTGAACACGTGTATTCAGGGGCACATTTCGCACTCTGCTGGGATATATGGTGCATATATATCTCCATCTTTAATTTTAGACTTTAAGCAAATGTTCAAAGCAATATAGAATGGCACGGTGTCCAGCATTGTTGGATGGCATAGAGAGAAACAAAAATGTTAACAGGAATATCTTTTTATTATAGTCCGATCCTTAGCCTTTGTAGGTTGTGCTTCTATAACCTCAAGATGCGTTCTGGTATTTAAAGATTGACATACAGATAAGGCCAGGGAATCAGCAGTTCTAAAAACGCCATTTAAAACCAAATCACCTGTTTGCTCCTGAGTTAGTTGACAAAACGTTTCAAGGAGAAGGAACATTTCTCATCATTTAAGTAACCAAACCAGCTGGCTACTCTTAATACCGCAGGATGAATGTCGTGTTTCTGCAAGCCATCAAAGAGAGATCAGTCTTGGAAACAATCCAGAAAGTTCAAGGAAAGAGATTTTAGGAGCACCAGTCTCATGAACTGAAATAAAGCTCTCCAAATAAACAGCAGAAGTCTAGACTATATGACCATTGGCCATGAGTTGTCAGTAAGAGGACAAATGTCTGAATCCATCATGCTTGGGAGGAATCTACTTAGGATGCATGGATTCTTCACATAGCCAGATTAGGTTATCTCACCAAATACATGAACCCTCCTCCAGACGTGAGGACCAGACCATCTTCCAGGCCAAATTGCATGGACAGGTGAAGCTCTATACAGGCGATAGAATTTCTCCTGTTGAGCAAAAAAATGATGCCCTAATATGGAACTCTCTTCCGCCCACCATCAGTAGACTGTCATCTTTTGCACACTTCATAAAGGAGACCAAAGGAAAGGAGACTTTCCTTATGGGCAAATTCCTCGCCTAACATTCGCATTACAATCTCCTCTACGACCTTGTACCACCCACCATTACGGCATTATCCTTGACTTTTCCCTCATGATAACTTCCTGGCTGTTCTGGCTTCCCAACATGGAACTGAGACTACTTGTTTTCTTATATAATGATTCTACCTGTTTTTATCCCAAATGTATCCGGAATTTGAGACTGCTTGTTTTTCCGTCATTGATATCCTCCCCTCCTAAGTCCTTTGCATACCACCCTTCAATCCTGTAAAGCGCTCTGATACCCTCACAGGTCTGGTTTGTGCTCTATAAAACCTTACAATAAATAAATAAATAAATAAATAAGAAAGCAGTCACTGTGAAGGAAAAAGGAACCTGTTTCTACTCCATTGTGTTCCTGCTGCCCAGGATCACAGGGAGATTTAGGGCGGAGTTGGACTTGAAGATTCAGAATTAGTGGGTCAAATCAATTCCGTTCAAGATGGAAACTTTCCATAAAATTATCCCATTTCTGCAGGAGACCTGTTGGTGAACAGGGTACTTAAGGATGCCTACTTTTATGTTCCTCATGCTGCTAATGACCAGGGATTTCTTTAATTTTGAATTGAGAATCTGCATTATCGGTTCACAGTTCTACCAAAGGTGGTGACTCCAGTACTAGGCCTACTCCATCTTCAGTTTTGGCAGATATGCCAGTACCTTGATGCTTGCAGGTTCAAGATATATCAACTAACTATTGACTCCAGAAACCAGGACAGAATGTGTTTTTCGTCTCCTATCATCCATATTAGGTAAGTAAATATCTGGTGTAGAATTGGTTGAGTGAACAGGAACACATTGCAAATATGTATTTTCACAGGCCCGTGGGCTTCTCTTCATCTGCGACCACTACGGTCTCATCTTCATGCTCATTGGGTCAAGATCTTTGATGTATTGTTTCCGGTTTCCCAGGAGATAAAGAAATCCCCTCAATGACTGTTGATTCTGACTATGTGCAGTGGTTTTCTTCTTCAACCACATTCTCTACTCTTAATAACAACTAATGCCAGTTTCTTTATTTCGGGGGTGACTCTGGAATCTATGAGGGTACACGCAAAATGTTCTCTATTAGAAAGTCTACTTTTCAATTCGGAAAGAGCTGACAGCTGTCTCAAAATTTCAAGGGAAGGCAAGTAAACACCCATATGGTGAGTAGACAAAATCTCTTTCCTTAAGCAAGATATCAAATGCCATAAAATAATGTTTTTAACGGGGAGCTATACCATAATAGATCTCGTAAAGGTGAAGTTTCAAGAAAAACAAAGAAAAGCTGCCTTTACAATGTTGTAAACTAAATTTACAATGGCAAACAGTTGAATCAATGTTTATACCCATTCGTCATTGCATATAATCAAGCACTAATATATCTAGGCATCAACGTTTTGATCCGTTGGAAGATGATTTAGCATCAGGTCTTCATTTTGATACACTCATGCTGGCTTATTAAATGATGCATATTACACCATCAAAGAGAGGACAAAAGTATACTCTACAATAGTTGACCAAGGAATGTATTCCAAGTCGTGGGTTAGTATGCATTGTTTTCCTCCACATACGTTAGCACCTGACTGAACTGGAATGCTTTCATTCAATTAGCCAATTCGGGTGTCTCCCTTGTACCTGTCTTGATGAAGATCCAATCCTAAAGCATCTTCTAAAGTTTGATTATGTCAACCCTGACCTGCGGAAGTACAGCATCCAAGCTTAATGCACTTGCAGTACAGTGAGTGTGCGTATTGCTGAATGGTAAAAGGGACTCAATGGAAAAACTTTCACAATCGCGTCATTAATGCTCTGAAATGCTAAGCCCTGCTCCTGAGTCCAGATATACTTCACACCTTTCTTTAGTAGAAACAAAAATGGAACAGCCAACCTTGAAAAGTTGTTAATAAAACAAGAATAACATTTACATAGTCCCAAATATGACATAAGATGATCCTTATCACTGGGCTTAGCCACTTTCTTAATTACCTTAAACAAATAATCCTTGGGAAAAATACCCTCCCCAGAAATGTTGTGTCTCTAATACTTCATTAGATAAAAACTTATATTTGACGAGTTGCATTGTTATGGCCCTCTCATCAGTAATATTCAACACTTTGCCTAACACTTCTCAGCAGAATCTGCATAGTCCAGGATATTGTCCTGAAATGCCATCCCCTCTTGATGTTACCGTGCATAGTTTTTTTTTAACACCGAGTCAGCCAAGGCCGCCCCAAGCGGCAACCTGGTGTAGCTCTAAGCCCCATCATGTGTAATAATATAGTAATGTGTTGCAACTCTTCAGTCAACCTGATTTCATGACACCGACTTAAGTAAGGTCTAACAAGATGAAAACTTTGCCATCATCAAGTTTAGCAAACAAGTTCTGAATATGTGTCAAGGGATTACAGTCCACCACAACTTGTTTGTTTGTTTACAGACTTTGTCGCCACATAATCTAAAATTACAGGGTTTTTTTCTTTTTTTTTTTTACTCAACCAATAGGAGACACCCACTGTTAGGCATCTACCAGCTCAGTCACTTCTGAGGCACACATCTCTTACAACATCAATAACATTTCTTCTCTGGCATTCAGAGGTACATTCCTGAGCGTGTGCTTCACTAGATAGGCCTAATGTTTCAGCACAATATTATGTGTAAAACCAGTAATCTTGACAAGTTCTTTGCATAACACCATTTTGTCCGACAAAGATTCTCATTCTTTCATCACACACAACCAAATATGACGCATGTGTCCTTTTGACATCTGCACAGAACACAGGATTCTCAGCCATGGGATTAGAGATATATCTAACCTGCCCTGTTGGTGCCAATGTAAAACATATTGACCATCAACAAAAACATACATTCTTTCCACAATCTGTGTATCCTGAAAGCAAATCGTAAAAATTAAGTACTCTAATCTTACCACACCCATACACTGTGATGTTTATAGGTGCTAACTTCCTTTCCTTCCAATTTTCTCAAAAATAAAAATGAGATGTAATACTGAAAGGAGAAACCGAATTGGCTATGAACTTCAATTTCCCTATTGTTAATTAAGATGGCACAATTAAGTGGTTAATACTATTCTTCATCAAGCCTCAAATAACCACATCAGAACCCCATTCATAATACAGGAAATAATTATTTGCGCTACAACACCCATTTTCCAGCTGTTTCTTGTCACGTTCACCAAATGATTTGCTCTGAGACTTTTCTAACTCTTCACACATCCCCATGGCATCTTCTCCTGCAGATTGATTTGGGAATTTTTATGAAAAGTACTGTTTTCATAAACAGCTCTATAAGACCCCAGAACAACAGCATGAGTACTTTGATTTGGCACCATCAGAATACATTGAAACAGCCCCCTTGTCTTTCTTGAGACCATACTCGCTTCATTTTAAACATACTGATGTAATGTCTTAAAAGATGAAATAGCATTCGTCATGCTTTGTAACGTATCAATCCTTTTAAGCAGCGTGGGATGTCGATGCCTGAGAAGTTGTTCCTAAATCTTTTTGGTTGAACATCTAATAATAATTTGGTCTTATTCATACATGTCCACCTCATTTCCAAAGCTACAATTATCTGCTAATTCTCTTAGTGTACCACAAAAGAAGCAGTGGGTTTATTAATGAGCTGGTGGCAAGCATTGGAAATTAACCTCTCCGTAGCTATGTCAGTTTTTTTAAAAAATGTGCCTTAATCCTATCCAAAGCTTGAATAAAGCAATCATAATTGGCAGGAAAAACATATATGATTGTTTACAAAACATATCAGTTCTAGAAGAAACCCTGGAGTGACCACTCTTGTATATAAGACCCTTATTTCCCCCCTGCAAATTAGAGGATAATTCCTTCCAAGCTGACACAGGATCCTTCATGTTGAATCTTCGACACGCAGCGGTCTGACATCCTTTGTGGGGTGTCATCCTTGAACAAGAGATGGGCTCCATAATTCTCTACCATCAGGTGAGGGGGAAGGTTGTTCCCTAGGGGTTTGTTGGTTACAGATACGCACATACATGCTACACATACATATCCAGGTTAGGTACATTTAGGCAAATTACTTAAGGCGTGCAGTTTAGGAATATGCAAGTGCTGCTATTTTTATCTGAACTGCATATGGTGGTAGAAATGTATCTACTGTTTACTATATTGGTACTCGCAATCTCTTTCGTATGCTTCTGTCTTCTGATTGTCGCAGCAAATATGTTTTACACAAGACTGTTGCTGGACCAATAAATACTTATTGAAACGTCCTAATCGCCATCCTTTGTATTTTCTGAGAATAAGTGAGCACAAGTGACTGAGCGAAAAGTACTGTACTGTTTTCCGCGATCCCTGAGGGATCAGGGTTGCCATGTTCAGTGGTTTGCCGTGAGACTACCTCCATCACTGTAAGATACAGGGGGGAGGTAGTGGCACTGTAGAGCTAGCAGGTCTAACGGCTAACATGTCCTGTGTGCGAGTGTCTGGAAGCGGTTGGGACACCAAGCCCTCATTTTAGGACATGCAAAACGTGCAGGTCCTGGGGATTCCTGAGAACTACACAACACTACCAGACTAATTGAATGGAGGCTTATGATATGGGCATGCTGCAGGAAATGTTGCACATTGGGTACTGACCTGTGGCATCGCTTCATGGCATAAAATCTAAAGCAACCCAGAGCACACCTTGTCCTCACTATTCTCTGGGGGCAACTGCCACTGCCCAAATGAGGATTCTTCCTGATGGATGGTCAGTGGTGGTAGCGCCCACCTTTCACGATTTGAACACTGAGAGCTAATCTCAAGTTTCACCACAACAAATGTGCACATTTGCAGGCACTAGTTAGAGAAACTTTGTTATCCATCCAGGACGATGGTCTGGTTCTGAGACTAGACCCATTATATCTTTTCCTAAGACTGCTTTTCCTTACATAAGGCTCTGGAAGATGCCTTTCCAGTTTTTCTCTTCTTCTCCGAAGGAGAGTTTACACTTGTTGAATGTTAAATGGACCATTTTGATCTTATCTTGAGTGGTCTCAGCAGTCCAGATCTTGTGATAATTTATTTTGTTACCTTTGTGGCAGCATAGCACGACAGAAAAAGCTTCTCCAATAACTTTTAGTAGGTGGATCAGTCTGCATTGGCTTATTCTGTGGGTGAAGTTCCTCTCCCATCATGGGCCATATTACAAAATACGGCACACTCTCTTTGTTTGAGCTGGGCGCACCTTACAAAAGGTGTGCCCTCTGCAAACATGGAGAGTGCACTGTATTATATTGAATGCTCTGCATCCAGGGCAGCCGCAAAGACATGCCTATTTGAGTGAAATACGGAGCAGCTTTGAGGCAGCCACTCTGTGTTTCACTCTGCTGGCTGCAATCCACCTGCACTTTTAAGGTCGATTGGACCTCCCCTTGCAGGCAGGTGTAATGAGTGACTGCTCCTGCCTGCAAGGGAATGTCTGAGGGGTGCATAGGAACCTCTTTACCTCCTCCAGAGGGCTGCCATCAGGTGGTGCACTAACAGTGTGCCACTTTTTAGTAGGCGCACTGTCTCCTGACAACTTCTGTATCTGCGCCTATAATGTGGCGCGGATGCCGAGGCAAAAGGATTCCATCATGCCCCTGGGTACTTTCCATAATATGGCCCCAGGTGTCCAGGGGAGATTTCCTAGGGTAATGGTAGACTTCTGGGTGACTTTTAGGGGTATTCAATTGTCTGAAATTTACATCAAGGCCACTTGGGCGTCCTTAAATACTTTTGTTCAGTATTATAGACTCCAAAATCTCCTAGACGATCGACCTTTGGTGTGGAGATTCTAAGTTCAATTTTGTCTGGGACAATTACGTTTTGATTAATTAATAAATTCCGGTGGTGTGACATGAATAAATGGCTTATGATGAGAATATTACTGTATTTCATAAAGGCTATTATCTTTGCTTTGGTTTTTACAAATAAATCATGAGGATGAAGCGTGTGATAGTAATGCTTCAATTGTAGTCTTTATTATGCCTAGTCCTGTCATCCTTTTCCCAGTCATTACATCCTGCCCACCCTCACTGGTTTATCAGGCCTTCCTATTTATGCTTAATTTTCTTGGAAGAATGCAGCGTACAATATCCTATTTATAGTGCTCAGCAGGAATGGGCAGGGCATCCTTCACAGGTTCCCTGATTTTTGTTCCCCCTTTTTCTTAGAGGTGGGATTCACCTCAAAAGTAATGATGACTAGGACAAGGATAATTAAGATAGGAGTAATGAAAATTAATGGTAAATGATAGCAGGATCATCCATTAAGTGAAGTGTTTGTAAGTGTGCCAAGTTATATGTACACAATGAATATGCAGTGGTGATTGCGCATTTATTGTAGTGTACCACACATCACAGAAGGGATGATTTACTGGTTCCCATTCAGTGTCACTGTGTTCCACTTTGGAAAGAAGATGGGTGGGGTAAATGAATATTTGTTTGCCGTATGTTTGACCTATCAGAAAACTATCAGGGGTGAGCTTGGACTGCATTATCCATTGGTGGTTGTCCAAAAGACTGTGGGTGTTTCAGCATATTCTGAGTTTAGCAGTGAGCATATATTTCTTCTGACATTTTCATAGATCAGAATGGACTCTTCCAAATAACCTTGAAATCCTCCAATCTTGCAAGGGCATTCATTTTGTGACAGTGATCTTCATAGTCTGAAGATGACTGTGACATATGACACCTTGAAACACTCTAGCTGTTCAGCAACATCACTTCTCACCCAGAATGATATAACCGAGTCCGGAATCAAGCAGTTGACAAGTAGGGTAGTGCATCAAACAGAAGCCATTCCTACGAGGCTGGTGATTCACTGCATGCGATACATCACTGCAAACTGAATCTCTAGCCTATCTAGAAACCTTATTAGTTCCCACATTTGCAAAGATGTTATTAGTACAACCTATGCAAAATTCTGTGGAAAACTTCACAACTTTCCAAAGGTAACAAAATGTCCCCACATTTGCATTAAATCATGACCTTATTTCATGGTTGCATGCAGGAATGTACAAAGGTTGGGTTGTTGAACCAGTGCAACAGTAACAATATTTATAGACTGTTTTATCTTTTTTACTGAGCAACTCGTGTTGGTGGGATACAGCGAGCTGAGATTTTGTATCGAGTAGGACCTCACCTATGTGAGTGCCCTTGAAGAAATCTGTGAGTAGGAATATGGCAGTACGGGAAGTAGCACTCCGAATGAGTTACAGCATCCGACAGTAGTGTCACTGAACCAAGACATAGCCCACTTTAAGACTGTTCCCATTACATGGTAACTACAAAATTAACCTACATGTAAAGGTAGGCAAAAAGATTTCTGGTTTCAAACAAATAAGGCCACCAAGTGAAGCATACTTAGTGCTATAAATGAGGTTTAAGAAGGGAACGCTTGTGAGGTGCAGTTTTCTGATTGACACTTTTATAACTCCTGATCTATTGTAAAAAAAAGCCTTGAACAAAGATTCATCCTGGGGCCTAGTCGAACATAAGTCTAATTAGAGTGGAATGGCAATGGTACAAAGTGGAGGTGTACAATGGTAATTCAAAACAGCTTAGTGGTACTTCGACAAGACTGCATACAGCATTGGAAGCAGAGGCGGATTCATTACTTTAACACCCCCGTCCCCAGAGTCCGCAAAGTAGTTGTCTAGTAAAAAATATATATATATACTCTCACCTCTTGCTTGGGGCCGGGACTTGTGCTGTGCATTGCATTCCCTGCTCTGGACTTGCCCTGAGCCAATAGTATTTGCTGGGCTGATGAGTTCACTGCCCTGAGGCCTTTGAGGTCATCAGCTCGGTAACGGCCTAGCCTCGAAGACCAGTCTCCACCCCCTAATGACGTGAGAGTAAAGTTTGCCCCGGGTGCTTCAGGCTGAAGCCCGGTAGCAAGGGGCTTCACATCAGTCAGGGAGTGGAGAGGATGATCATCCCACCGTTTCCCAATTCGTCACATGGGGTGGGTCCATCCCTGTGACAAGTTGGGAAAGGTAGAGGCTGCAGGCAGCGTGGGAAACTGAAAAATTGAGTCTGCGCAGTTTGTCTTCAGGACTTTTGAAGACTCACTGCACAGACACTGCTATTTGCAGGCCTGTGTCGTGTCTGGATACCATCAGCTGAAGACGAAGCAGAGAAGGTGGTGGACACGGTCACCCTCAAGTGCTTGTGGTCATTAACAGCCTCCCTCATCAGACTGATCATCATGAAGTCGATAGAGAACAGTGACTGAAAGAGACAGCACAGTCAAGGTAAGGGAAGACAGTTCAGCGAGGCAAAAAGCAGGCAAGAAAAAGTGTGCATATTTTCTTTTGCCTCTGATTATTTTGCACTGTGTATGCGCGCACTTGCTGGTGCATTCTCACTGCTGCACACGCAAGTAAAAGGGACTCAGATTATGGCTATTGTCAGGGTGCTTTGCCTCTCTTTATTCCCCGCCTAAAATTATGGTGCACTGTGGTGTGATTAGCAAGCGCATTCACTGTATACCCGGGCCCATAGTTTGAATCAGATGGCAGAACGCTAGATCCCTCTTTATTTTCTAAAGCAGGGAGCTTGAAAGTAGTACTGGGCACCTTGTTTCAAGTCACTGAAGAAAATTAAAGACTTGAAGGGCAAGTCTTAAAAATATAACACATTTGATTTTTGTTGCACCTTTTAAAATCATTTAAAACACTTTAGGACTACTTGTGTGATGGCCTACTTGTATGATGCCAATGTGGGCAGATTTTAGTGTCTGAAGACTTGATTTTCAGATTGATGAGTGCTTATTGTCATTACGAACATTTACATGCCTGTGGGGTCATGGCACACTGGAGTGCGTCATCATTTACTAATTGAATGTTGAAACAATGGGATACATTTCAATTCAAATTTAGGCTAATAATATCGCCTATACTTACAGAAATTTTAGCACCAAGGTAGATACGTGGCTGACCTGACAAAGCAAGGTCTAGTATGTTTAGAGAGATGTATTGATCACATACTTAGTTTTCTTTCTGTGTAGTTAGTAGCCTGACATCTGGCATCCAACATCTGGCCAAATTATGGAGTCTGTTCCATGGAAACAGAGCGTTGGCCATAACTCCAAATGCACCACGCTTCTAGAGTTATGCACCTGCGTGTATTATGCAGTTGTTTCCATAGCTGTGCTTCTGGGTGGCTTTTCCCACACTCATGGGCTGCTGCCTGAGTTGTGCACCTTAGGGCATCCATCCAACCCTGAGGGCCTCCTAGTGCTCCTGACAGGCCTACATACTCCTGTGTACCTTTGCCATTCTAAGATTTGTACAACTTGGAACCATTTTCAGATTTGTGCCCCATAGTACCTTGGAGCCATTTCAATACATGTGCTTCTGTGCACTTGCAGGACTACTGCTAGGCTGCGGCGCATTTCTCCGTCCCTTGAGAACATTTCCACTGTTCTCCTTCAGAGGTGCGCTGCTCAAGCTGCATATTCCTTTGTACATTGGAACCATTTTAAGGAATGGATCAATAGTTCAGTTGGGTGGACAGAAGATCTGTTTAAGCCCCTATACAGCTGCTGAGCCCGCT